>NC_141606.1:35856833-35866833 GCF_047967505.1 Dipteris shenzhenensis | reverse complement strand
GTCTACAAGATTAGAGACTCCTACGCATTAGCTTGATAGAGATTTCGACTCCTCATCAGAGCATTCATACCCCTCTCTAAAGTAGCCACGTCATCCAAAGGTTAAGAAACCTTTGGAAAAAGCCACCTCATCAGAGCATTCATACCCCTCTCTAAAGTCTCAAACCCCCCCCTCTCTTTTCAAAGTCTTTTCACCCTCTTCTTCTTCCAAAACTCAGCCTCGCAAAATTGAAAGAAGAAGAAGGTGTCGAGGAGTTCGAAGTTCTACATCGAGGCAAACGGAAGAAGTGGGATCGAAGGATTGTGAATTGAAAGAAAGTGAGAAGGCGCGAATCAAAGAAAGCGACACTACTTTCAAGACAAATCCAACACCTCGAACAAATACCAGGGAAGTGGGCATCACATTTTTCTCTTTGACATAAAGCGCTTTGCTTTATAATTTTTGAAAAATATACGTCTTTAAAATGACAACTCCAGAAAGGGATGGTATGATTAGGGAGGCCAAGGAAAGGGCTAGAAAGGGAAAAGCAATAGTTCGAGAGGAAACACATCAGGAGATACAAACTGAAACTCAAGAGGATAATGTGAAAATGGAGGATATTGATTATAGTGATTATAGAATTCCGTATCCGGAATTCACTAAACTTGAAACTCGAACGCAAAATATAAAAACATAGTTAGGGGTTATCAGTGAAACACTAAAAACCCTAGCTGAAGCTATAACTAAGATAGCCGATTCTCAATCTGTATCTATTATTGAAAAATCACCAATTCCTCCTAATCAAGTTGAGAGGTCTACCTTTCGACTTACAGAAACCTCAAATATCCTTAAGGACTTAAAACCGCCAATTTTCAATGGGGAAGAAAAAGAGCATAATAAAGATGCAATTAATACGCTATTGCAAAAATGGCAAGACTTCCACCGACTCAAGAATACACCTCCTAAAAATCAAGTCGTGGAAGCAAGTCTTTCCCTTGGAAATAAAGCCTATAAATGGTGGATGAGCCTCAAGGAGACTGATAGAATTCCCAGGTATTAGACTAAGTTTGAACAAGCCTTCCTAAAAGAGTTTTTACCGAAAAATGAATTAGAAAGAGCATGGGAGGCTTGGGACAACTGCACTATGGGTAAAAACACTCTAGTCCAGTACATAGCGAATTATAGGGACGCGGCCCTTAAGTTGAAGGGAATTGATGAATTCCAAAAGATAAGGGGTTTCGTGAGAGGTCTCAAAGACACTTATAAGGTTGAGGTGAAAAGAAATTCTCCATACACCTTTGAGGAAGCCATTAAGTATGGGAAGGAGTTTTAGGATTAGTCCAAATATAGACATATGAGTCCAAATTTAATGAAATAAGTGTTATATATGGACATTTTTGCATCCCTCATTGAAATCAACATCGTCAAGAGAAACTCTTCCATTGTCTGGTCTTCGAAACCTAAAACCCCAAAATTTTTGACACTTGTGTCAACATCGACTAACCCAGATAGGACTCCAAGTGCCTCGTCCTCTCATACTCCAAAAATAACTTCTATGTCATGGAGTAATACGTATTCTTCTCCATCAATGATGAGGGGGGACAAGGACCATAAGTCTGCTTCTAGGTCAGTGGTCTCTGACGCAGATCCTTGCTGTATTCCTGCGTTCCTTGCTGTATTCTTAATAGGGGCTCTTGAAGTAGGCCCAATGCTTGAGCTACTTCCATCTCCTCTCTTGCATGGTCAAGACTCTCTTCCATTGTTAACATCCAAAAGTACAACTGCCAAATGCAGGGTAATCAATGAGTAAAGGTGACCAAGTAGAATGATCGACTTCAGCAAGACAAGCTCAAGGGAGTTTGATACCAAAATAGACCAAGGCCAATGATTACAAGCAATATGCACACGGAAGGAGTATAGCTCAAGCTCAGGGAGTTTGATCCCCAAATACCCCAAGCCCGCCGCCCAAAAGTCCAAAGATTCTAGGCAACGTGCATAGGTTGTACGTTCCAACTGCCCCCACCCAGAACATGGAGGTGTTGAAACAAGGAGATGCACAATCCATACGCCTTGTATTGTTCAGCTCCACATCCATAAGAAATAGCGACGCCAACAAAAATAGCCATGAAAGGAGTATAGCTCAAACTCAAGGAGTTTGATCCCCAAATATTCCATAGAAAAGGCTTCCCAGTAACATTTAGGGTTTTCATGGGGTGTCTCACGGAAGCTAGCCTTGTCACTCCATGGAGGTTTTGAGCAGCATTCATGTGGTTCAAACACAAAACAAGTTAAGGTGTGAGGGCGCTCAGGGAGTTTGAGCCCCAAATCACCTGAACCTAGTAGTGGCGAGGCTAACACAAGTGCTATTTGGGATCGCCTCCTAATACTAGGTATGTCCCAAGCACTTTAATATGGTTAACACAAGGGCTATTTTTGCTAGTAGGGAGAGTTGGTAAGAGCAATATGTCTTGGCATCCTACGAGCCCAAGAGCCCATGGTTTTAAAGTGAGGGAGAGTGCTAAAAAGGAAAAGGGTTGGCCCTAAGGTGACTTATATAAAAGGCTAAAAGTTTGACTTTGGTCTTCATTGTTGTTTGCACAAGTTTGAATACAAGGTCCCTCTTCTCTTCCAAGAGAGTGTTTTGGGTGTTCTCTTGTTTCCATTGTAGTGCCTTTGTGGTTGTCACTCTATCCCCCTTCACTCCCTTCTCCTTCTTCCCTTTCTCATCCTCCCTTCTCCCTCCTTCTTCCTCTCCCCTCCCCTCTTCTGCTTCCCCCTTTCTCGCCTGAAACCACATTGTAACAATCCGGATGCCAGTTGAGTGACACTTGTGGATGGCTCGTGCTATGCATTGCTTCCACAAGGAGTAGCCGGGAGTGGAAGCTATGTCGGCATATCTTCAACTACCCCATGACACATGAGTCATTGCTAAGACCACACCACATTTTTGGCACTTCTGCTGGGGAGAAAAGGTATAATTTTGCATTTGCACTTGTCTTCCTTCGTTATAGTCCCATTGCACAAGTTTTCAAGCTTAACTTGGAGCTCAAGTGTTAGTGGAGTTATAGGAGAGAAGAGAGGTGGAAAGAGAGAAAGAGAGAGAGAGAGGACGAAAATTTTTTTTTTCATATAGGAATGCCATTTTTGAGCTTGCAAAGCTTGTTTTGGCTACTTTTTGCTGTTTCAAGTTGATAGAAACGTAGTAAACTTGATTTCTAAGGTATGCGTGCAGTATAATCACCTCAAAAAACAACAAAACTAAGGATTTTTATCAAGTTTTGAAGTAGTTTTATGTTCTAGAACTTGCCTTTTCTGAGTTTTTGCATTTTGACTTCCAAAAAGTGTTTGTTTTCAAGTTTTTTTCATTGAGTAGGTAGATTAGGTAGTGTATCACCTCGCCATCACAAAAAAATAGAAACAAAAACTACAAATTCTTCAAAATTCTTTTGTTGTTGCAGAGAATGGCTTCCATAATGCCTTCTACCAGCTCCTCATATTTGGCTTGCCAATCATCCTCAATCTGTAATGACTCCACAACCACTCCTTTTCCCTAAATCCGTACCACCACTACAAGGCATAGGCCCTTTTCCGACGAAAATACCGACCTTTTTTACACTAAAATGTCTTTTTTAACGGGTGCAAAGGTCAGTATTTACATTGCTATAAGCATCAAAAAAGAAAAATCGCTATATAAGTGTCGCTATATAGCAACACTAATAAACATTACTATATAGCGACACTGGTAAGCGTCGTTATATAGCTATGATTAATAGAAGCTTTAAAAAAACAGTAGTTGGGCTAAACAAGGCCATAGTAGGCCCTGCTTTGCCCCACTAATGTTTTTTATTTAGTAATTACAAAAGAATGTTTTTTGCTCGGGGGGATCACTATGTATAAACCCTCTATATCACGTGCGTTCAAGGCCTATTTTTAAAATCCCTTATTTGTAAATTTTTCATCAATAAAATGTACCCCTTTTCTATACAAATCTGTAATTTTTTTCCAAAACTATTTTAAATAGTCCCTTATGTATATATATTTCTGTAAATTTTAGAAATAAAAAATATCCTTCTGTTGAACTCACGTGATAGGGTTGCATATGATGAGTGACCCCCCCGAGGTTTTTTGTTACAAAATTTTCCTTGTGGAAAGGGTGATACAAAATTGCTCAAATGAACCGAGCGACAGAAGCATATACATGTCGAAGATATACAACATTCTTTGTTACAAAATTACCCTTTCAAAAAGGGTGATACAAAATCGCTCAAACGAGCCGATATACAAAAGCATATACATGGTGAAGTATATGCAAACTACTACTTATACTACTACTACTATTGCTCATCTGAATCGTCATCATTGTCATCCTCATCCTCGTCATGCTAGCATGATTCCTGATCCCTGCCCTCGTGAGCTATGCCTGATCCCTAACCCTCGTGAGTTGCACCTAATCCTTGGCCCTCGTCGAAGCCGTGTAAACCTAATCCCTCATCATCATCGTTCACATCCATTGATGGGATGATTCTAAGAGTGAAACCATATTAATTGGAAATTAGATTGGAACTTAAAGAATAAAATAGTTTAAAAAGTGAGATTACAAGTAGGAGTAGACTTTACCGTGCAAGTAGCCACCTCAGCCCAATCAACCGTCGCTCCTAGCGCCTCCTGCTCGATAAACCATGGCAACCACAGCTTTGTTCCTATGCAAAACATGCATCTCATCTCTGTGTCTGTAGGATGGCCACCCATCGTAGCTTACTGTGGGCCCAATTTATGACAGTTAGATAAAGTGCATGCAATATGTAGTAAAACAAATAGAACAATACATTAAATGAGAAGAAGTAGACTTACCACGGTTGCCTCGAATTCCAACCGTCTGCTTGCACCAAAGTGTGAAGTATCTACGGAGTCCAACTGTCTCCTCCCAACCCTCCTCTAATCCTCGAACATTTCGGGATGGTCCCTGTACTGCTTCTTGAAAAACTTCCAATCAGCTTTGTCTACCCAGCTGGGGTTAGCCTTCCCCTTTTTGATGAAAGTATACAAGGTTGACCTACGATGCTTCAAGAGTACCCCCATGCGCTCTTTCATGTAATCCAAATTGAACTCCCAATTTGGAGGGTTAGGATATTGTCTTTTCAATTCATCAATGACTGCTTGCTTCTTTCCCTCATCTTGGTACCACCAATCAGTAGCTATGCTGCTCCTCAAGTGGTGGCTCATCAACCGCCTCATGGTGGCCATCACTATTGGTGTGCCCTTTTTATTTTCTATTATCTCTCCAACAACCATAATTTCATAGGACAGGTCCTCGACCGAGTAAGGAGGACTCATGGTAGTGGTAGAGTCAGAGCGAGTGGTGTAACTGCGAGCACTTCCAGAGCTAGGAGTAGCAGTGGGAGTATGAGAGGGCAAGGGACCTGATTGGTACTAGGTCTCGGGACCAAGTGGAGACCTATACGGATGTGAGTGTGCTGACTCGTCTACATCTCTCGAGTCAGCACAACATAAGCAACCCCTCCTACTCTTATGCATGTAAGTTTCTTACCTCTTGACATAATTAAGTAATTATTTGTGACAATATACACTATAAAATAGATGCATCTTCATTGTTTTAATGATGCTAGTTTGCAGTGCAAAAAGTACAGTGCATTATGGTCATATGGATGACATTTTTTCATGGAACACATTGATTCAAAGAGAGTCACATATGATTGTGGAGTCATGGCTAACTTTTTTTCTTCTCGAGCATTGTGAATAGGTGCATACTAATGATTTCATTAATCAAAGCTTTCATTTTTAAAGATCCATTGATACATGTACTTAAGCATAATTTCATGTATATAATTAATGGCATTTGGCACCCATCTTCAATACAGGTGGTTTTTCATCCGAATCGTTCTGATCCAAGATGGTGGTACGTGATCCAAGTTGCACCACAAATTAAGCAAATTTTTTAAGATAAAATGCCACTACCAATGTCAGATCCAATTGATCCGGATGGATCTAGCAAAGAAGATGAAGATCACAATATGAGCCAAGAGGAAGATGCGCATAATGAGATCATACAGGAGGAAGATGGAGATCACGATATTGAGGAAGGAAATGATGATCATCAAGAATCACCACCCTTTATTAAAGAAGATGATCAAGTCTTAGGAAAACGTACGATGCTAGAGTATGATGATGATATAGGAGATCAACTCGATATAGAGTTAGAGATAGACTTGTTTGGCACGTTAGACTTGGCTCAAGATGAAGCCGTTGATGTAAATGCTCTTCATTGATTTTTTTCATCTCAAACTTGGACATTAATATATGAGCTTCAAAGGCTTGATGTACATGCTCTTGTACTTTTATTCACTCAAAGGATAAAACATGTATGAAAAGGAAAAAAAAATTGTCATTGGGAAAAACTATCTTTTAAAGTCGGTATGGGAAAAAACACTCTCTGCAAAACGTCACTATAGGAAAGTGTCTCAGTGTTGCTATATAGCGACCATTTACAAGTCTAATAAGTGTTGCTATATAGCGACTATTTACAAGTCTAATAAGTGTCGCTATATAGTGACGCTCTTTAAATGCCTCTATATACCGAAACTTGCCTAAAGTTGCTAAATAGCGACACTTAACGAATCTTGCTTTGGTTACTGACAATTAGCACCCTGTGCATGCTAAACATCGATGCTTAAGTGTCGCAATAGGACCCATGTGTAGTAGTGCACTGCCAGCAAAAGAACTGATAGACCCTTTTGGTCTAGAACTAGTTGGCACCTACGGACCTTGTTGCTGACCAGAACCCACACTAGCTCTTGCATCTCCATTCATTCTGGGTTGTCGTTCATGTGAACCAACTCCTGATAGACCTACAAAAAAATAGCCGCACTCCATCTTGCCACCTACCTATCCCATTCTGCCTCACATCACCTTGAAGAGCTTCCAAGAGCAAGCCCATCTGCTCCATGTTAACACTCACATTCCCCAAAAAAGCTCGCAAATACTTCGCCAATGCATTGGTAGTATGCCAACGTAGCAACGCTTGACACATACTCCACATGCAGTTGCTACGTGACCTCTGAATGTGCTTCGGCCACTTTAACTCTAGCTTCAAGGACTGTCATCCGATCCTCCAGTCAACCATCAAGGTGTTGTAGACTCCAGATGAATGGGAAAAAAAACCTCCAAGATCTGCCCAATCTTGGAATTTATTGCGTGCTTCTTATCCACATGAAATGCCACCCATAAAGCCTTTGCATGAATCCTCTCCTTCAGGATTTGAGCCCATGGCATCACCCTTTCTTCATAAACATCTATCACCCCTCAAGTCCGAGGAGTGATGGTATACATTTTTGCCTGCAAGAAGAGCAACTTGAGAATCCAATGATACAGGTCTCTCATCAAGGCATCCGAACACCCACTAAGCTTGTATTCGCCCCTGTAGGAGCTCCAAACTCCACCTCCATCATTGTCGATGTACACCTTAGTTGCACGATCATCCCTCCATCCATAGTCAAAAAGAGATGTTGATGAATCGATTGCACTGTCAGCTCCCGATGCTCATCCGAAAACTCCACAACAATCCGTACCGCCAACTGCTGGGAAAGTGTTGATGATGACAGATGAACAGACACCCTCTGCCAATCGATACTGCTGAAACTATGAATCCATAGCCACTGGAGATGAGCATCCATTGACTAGGAATCTATATACACCAATGGAAGAAGAGGAAGAAATTGAGCATGAGCCCCCCATGGCGAGGCGAAGGAGAAGAAATGAGATAACAATGAACCTTGATGAGAGTTGGAAGGCAAATGCCCTCAAGAGAACTGCAAGTGCGATGATGAGCAAGTAACAAGCAACTGGTACATGCAAACAATGGCTGAAGAGTTGTAATTCATATTGCCAATATCTTGCCCTGATGACAGTGAGTTGCATGGCGGTTAGGCTAGGACCATGGCTCGACCACCTCAACCCAAAAAATATATGCCTCATTAGAGATGGGAAATGGGCATTGAAGACTGCCATCATGATGGTATGGATGAAGCCGAAAGGATGTGGAAGTACGTGCCCTTAACAATGTCTATCTGCAATCATGACAAACCCAAAATGGACCCGACCATCACAACTTCAACTTCCCTGGCATTTTTACAAGGCCAGTGTTGAACAGAAGAACCACTTGCCCGTGCTCAAAAGATTTCTTATTGGATGCCAAATCCATCCTTGCTTGAACCTCTAAGGTGAGATAATAGCTGTCCAACTGCAAATCATCCAATTGTTCTAGAACATCCAATCGGAATACCATAGAGTCCTATGGAAGAAGCCTATCCTCCACCATAATCCTTAGACTTGGAACAATTTGCTCGATCGACATGATTGCTTCCATCCCAAATATGCCAATTGAAAGGGAGTCAACCCTATGGCCACCTTGAATAATGTGCGATATGCCTATAGTGCTACTAGCAACTTCTCATCCCAATCCGTACGGTGCTCATTCACCAGTAGTGACATGATCCTCTTGAACATATGATTGGTTGACTTGGCTAATCCATTCACTTGCGGATAATAGGGGGAAGACTTCTTGTGAATCACCATATAAAAATCATTCATCCACTTGATGACTTTGTTGATAAAATGCATCCCCCTGTCTCACTCAAAGAATCTCAATTGGACACCCGAACCGAGTGGACACATCGTGATATCTATAGACACCTTGCGACAGATTTTGCAATGTTGTCCCATAAGGCCCAAGCATCCACCCATTTGTGCAATAATCAGTAGCTACTAGAGTAGCAATTCTATGTGCAGGCGGGCTTGAATCGACCCATGAAATCCAAGTCCCATTTCTAAAATGGTTCCAGAGGCAAGATGGATTAAGTGGCATGTGACCTCGATCAGTGGGCTATCCCAACCGTTGGCAAAGGTCTCAATTTTTTGCAAACCATTGAGCATCCTTGTGTATGGTTGGCCACCCTAACCCTGCCTGCAGAACTTTCTTTGTGCGGTGACTTCGCCCGCAAAATGGTCACTCGAAACCCCACAATGGGCTTCCATTAGCACTACTTCCTGCTTATGAGGTGTCCAGAACACACCGCAACAGTGCCTCAGTCAGATGTCATCAGTACAAGTGTCCGAGGACCACTTCAAAGGTTCGCATTACCAAGCATTTCCTCTGATCCCAATTCATGTACTTGGGCATGATGCTAGTAGATAGGAACAAGAGCATCTTGTCATAGCACGACAATGGTCCTTCTGAGATGAGTTCGGCCTCTGCCGTGATCGGATTTGCCCGAAAAATTGCTGCTAGCCCCACATTAGGGAACTCCTACTCCACTCCCGTTGGAAGCTCCCCAGACTCGAGACGGGAGAGATAATCTCCAACCGCATGCTGCGAGCTCGGGCAATGAATAACATCCAAGTAGTATTCCTGCAAGAGCAACACCCATATTGCTAATTGGCCTATAAGACTTTGCTGCTTCACCAAATATAATAATGCGGAATGATCAACATGGAAGACAAACGGTCGGCCCAACAAATAATGCCAAAATTTCTTGACAGAATAGATCATGCTCAATCCTTCCCACGCTGTGATGGAAGAACACTTGAACCATTCTTACTCTTTGTAGAACACTTGAGATATCATCACCTTTTAATACAAAACCATTCTTACGATTTGTATAACACTTGAGATATCATCACCTCTTAATATAAGACCATTCTTAGTATTTGTAGATCACTTTAGATATCATCGCCTCTTAATACAAGACCATTCTTACTATTTGAGAGATTAATGGATTAAAGGTTTGAAGCTCATAGGAGACGAAGGAAGAGAAAGTCAGTTTCAACATGAGGACAATAAAACTAATTGGAATATTTTTACTTATGTATTATACGTTTTTGAAGACTATGACTTTAAGTCAATTTCAACATTAGGATGATAAAACTAATTAGAATATTTTGACTTATGTATTATATATTTTTGAAGACTATGAATTTTAATGAGGAGAGGCACGCATACTACTTA
>NC_141606.1:34034333-34144333 GCF_047967505.1 Dipteris shenzhenensis | reverse complement strand
AATGGATGGACAGATTACATGTCTTCACGAAGATTGAAGCTTTATTACTAGAGGACATTTTATTTCATTGTAAAGCTTTATTGGCTAATTTTTTTACATTTGTACAAATATTTAAGCCTTGTAAATCCTTCTAGGCTATTTCCCACATTTATTGCCATATGAAGCCTTGTAAAGCCTTTTGGGCTATTTCCCACATTTATTGTATCAAGCGTTGTATATTGTACTTTACTTGTATGTATCTAAATTCTTCATTATCTTTTCTTGTAGGATTATGGAGCAATCAACTAATGTGGGGGCTATCCTAAATGACTCTGAGATCAGAGCATGGGTCTCTGATGTCACTTTGAATTTGAAAGGAAAGGAATATAGCCCCAATGGCTTTAGTAGGTGGACTCGATATCACCTGGGTAGAAGAGCTTGGTTTCTTCATTAAAAGGAAAAGAGACTCTTTCTACTTATGTCAAAAAGGGAGTTCAATGATGTTGAAGATCCATGGGATGCTACTTTCTTCAAAAAAGATATGACTTCAAGCCTTGTAGTAGGCATAATGATAGAGCCAAAAGAGACTTTTATGGATATTTTTACAAAGAGTTCAGATCCTGAAGGTGGCGGTCTTCATTTTGTTGTGTCAAGGAGAGACTCAAAGACCTTTGTGATGCCTCCTCCTCAACCATCAAAGTTTCTAGAGCTACAAAGTGCATTGGAGGCTCTTGCATATACTTGGGAGCAATTTCCTAGTGTGGTGGCAAAAAGGATGCATGCAAAGATAATGTTTGAGTACTTTCAGGATGCACAATATGCTCCTCATATTCAAGGATCTTCACATGAAGGAGATCAAAAAGCTCAGACTTTGATGCAGGGACAAGAAGAGCATGCACACTCTCACAAACGTGTAGAACATGAGTGCAAACTTCTAGAGCAAGAAATGGTGGATGTAACTAAGGATGATGAAACACAAGCCTTGAGTGCACGGGAATTAAAAAAATTGAAGAAGATCAAGGTCGCAATCCACTGTAGTTATGCTAGAAGGTCTTGCTAGCAAACCACGACATGAAATGCAAAAGGCTAGTACTGCAAGAGCCACAGTTCCAAGCCCGAGGCTGAAGATGATCAGGATGAACTCACATCAATCAAAAATCTTAATCTGCGTCTTAATGAAGCAGTTACAGATGATGATGTGGGATATATCTGGGGTCAAAGGATGTGGTTTGTGAATGCCAAAGATGTGGAAGCTGCAGCTGTCTTTACTAATAGCCGAAGCCTTGATATATCCTATGCACTGCAAATATACGAGGCTTTGAGAGATGGTAAGAAACCTGTGGCAAGCAATGTGGTCCTGCGCCCAATAATGTTTTGTCCAATCAAAAACAGTTTTCTGGATCAAATAACATTTACAGGGCCTACAGATTTCGAGGAAACCTTCAGTCGATTCTTTAAAGACACTCTTAAAAATATTCCACATGAACAAGGCAAAGAGGCACAAGGTGAGAATATGCTAAAGGAAGCAAAGAAGGAATTCCTCCTTCATTGCAGATTCCAGCCCATTTATGGTCAACATTGGGCTTATGCTTCTAATCAGATCACAAAGGAAGCAAAGGAGGTCAAAAGACTCACTTCAGAACAATTTGCAAAGATAAGTTCATTCCATTATTATCCTGCAACAATCTGTATATTCAAGCATGAGATCAAGTATTTGATTGACTCCGAAAGACTTAATCATTATGTCCATGGAAAGCGTAAGAAATCCTCAACATCAGAGGTCTTATAGAAGGCAAGGGCTATATGGACAACATTTGGTTCTCCAAATCCTAATTTGAAGCGAAAGGTCACAAAAGCAAACGCCGACACACTCACAAACTTCTATATTTCTTTGAGTGCAGTTGTGCCTAAGGGAACTCAAGAGCGAGAAGAAAATATGACAAGCCTCAAGGTGGTGAGGGATAGATATGCCGACTACACTTCTATCATATTTTGTCCTGTTGAAGTGTTCAATGAGATGCTTGAAACATGCATTGCTTGTGAGCATGGACAGTTGACCTATGAAGCTCCTTTGTTTATCTCCGAAAAGTCAAAGGTAATGGATAAGAAGGAGTTGACACAAGGATGTGGAGGCCTATAAAGTACTTACCTGACAAGTATGCATCCATGGCAACACAAAAAATTTTAAGGAAAGAATGGTTTTTTGGAAAAAAAGACAAAGACCACTGCATGGAAGAATGCATCAATGTACAGGTGAGGCATGATGCAGTGCATAGTGTCATTAAGTATTTGTTGTCAGAGAAACAAATTCCATTTACTCATTGTAACATTGACTATAATGTGGTCAAGCATATAGCTTCTTTGTCAACACCCAAGGTAAAGCTATGGGAAAACAGGTGGATTAAAAAGGATGAAGATGGGTCAGAAATAGTAACCTCTTACATGAGAAAAGAAATCCCACAACAGGTGGTTGCATATGTGGAAAGATTAATCAGTGAGATAAGGATGCCGACAGATATGCACCAAAGCTTTCAATTCAATGTAGAGGTTACGGCAGAGTCTGGAAATCTTGTGAACTTCAGGGGAGTTTCAGAAGATGAGTTCATCAAGAATGAGTCAGCATGGGATAAGCCACAACTATTCTTTATCAATGAAGTTTCTAGCGATGATATCCATTACTTCATTGATAGAATAGTATATACCACCATTAGCAAAGTGGCAATTTGCAACATTGTCATTTTTGTTGATAAAAAAGGCAAAGAAGCCATGCAGGTTACTCTAGAGCGAGCATATTCATCGGATTTGAAGATCTATAGTGGTGTTTATGCAGCAAAGAGAGGCAAGAGAGAATCTGGCATAGAGATTCAATCTCTTGAATCATTCTTTTTGTGTATGCGGAGTCCCAACCCTGATCACTCCTTACAAAAGAACATAAGAGGGAATTCAAATAATTTGAGATTGATGCTAGAAGAGCAAGATATTCCCAGGTCCATACATTATCAAAAAAACAACTATGGAAGTCCTGCAAAAAGTGGAAGTCTCTTGCTTACCATGATGGAGAATTTGCTACCGGCAGGTCGGGAGGTCACCTTGTGCAGGATGGGATATTTATTTGAGGATCTCCTCAGAAAAGGAAACTCCACAAATATTATTGAAAACAAGCATTTCATGGCTTATTTTCAGCTTCAAGCAAATCTAACCATAGGCTATGAAAAAGAGATAGACCACAAGGACACTGATGACATGGATGATTACCTTGAAGATCATAATGTCCCAGTTGATGATGATGAAAAGATGGACTTACATGACCCGTTCAGAGAGAGGTTGGTGGATGAAGACAAACATGATGATGCCTTCTTTGATAATTATGGCTCACACGGTTATGAAAAAAGGCCACTACGACAATACTTAGCGGTATGAACTCTCTATTTCTCAACTAAATACAATTTTTTAAATAAGATTTAAATTTAAAGATAATGAATCTAATCTCTCATATTTGTTTATAGGCAATAGAGGGAGAAGAAATGGATGAAGTCAATATGGAGGCACTCCCTTCTACTTCAGCAATGCAACCACCTCTAAATTTGATTGAAGAATCCCATGAGCACAAGAGCTTTAAAGACACCATGGAAAAGCAGAATGACCGCAATCATAGAATACAAGCTATGACAAAGACCCATTCTGCAAATTTAGTTGCATTGGATAAAATGGAGAGCTCATTTGAAGTTAGGATTGTTTTGAAACGAGAACCTCAGTATTTGAGCTTTGGTAGAGAGGAGGTTTCAATCCTCTCCAATCCTTTAAAAGAGGTTAATGACAATGTTATCGTGGCCATTCTCAGGTAACGTTTGTTTATTTGTTGCTACTTCAATGAGCTAACATTTGTTTATTTGTTTACAGTGTAGTTATATATCAGTTTCCTAGTGCAAAATGCAAATCAATTCTATGAGCTAACGTCGTTTGTTTATTTCTTGGTGCAGTGTAGTTATTTCTCAGCTTCCTAGTGCAGTGCAGCATCGTGTCTACATGCTCGATGCTCTCCTTTCTTCTATTATTAGCTCTCCTCAAAAGACTATTGAAGATGTTTGTACCTGGTTAAGCCCTTTGAATTTAGATGGGGTGCAAGTCATCTTTATGCCTTATCATGAGGAGTAAGTATCAACTCTAACCTTATTTTTACTATGTCTTTGGCAAGTTTCTGTAAAACAATAATCATTTTTATTCTGGTCGTGTAGCTCACATTGGAGTCTGATCACTTAGGACCTTGAACTCAACCGTTTGTGGTTTGTGAATTCAATGGAAGGCTATCATGACAACTCCCCAAGGTTTATTCTCATAATATTTTTGTTACTTTCTTATTTTGTATCTTATGATCATGATATATTAATATATTTAATATGTCATGATGGACAATGCTGCATATCGGCTAGTATCTACTGTCAGAACAACCACAGAGCAACAAGACCAAGTAGAATCCAAAAGAGGTCTACCAGTGGAGCAAAAGGATGGGCACAGTTGTGGGTGGAGAGTTTCCTACAACTGCATGTTGTTTCTTAGAGAGATTTTTGATTTGGAGTTATGAGTCAAAATGGAATCATATACAGAATCCGATCTACTAGCATTTTGGGCTGAGAGTATTCAGCGTCTAATTGCTACCATTGGGAAACAACCTAAAAATATGACTACATTGCAACATGTATAAAACCTTATCTTTATACTTGTATGCTTGTTCAAGCCTTTAATTGGGATGTGTAAATCTCATAACTTTTTTATATTTTCCTCCAAGAGGAGAAGAGACTGAGTCTAATGAAAGCATGCCATCTTTATACTTCTATGATTATTTAAACCTTTATTTTTATTTGGGATGTGTAAATCTCATAACTTTTTAAATTTTTCCTCCAAGAGGAGGAGAGACTCACTCTAATGAAAGCATGTATGAAACCTTACTTTTTAAATTTTCGCTCCAAGAGGAGGAGAGACTCACTCTAATGAAAGCATGTATGAAACCTTATTTGCTTGTTTTAGCCTTTATTTGGGATGTGTACATTGCATAACTTTTTTATATTTTTATAGCAGAAGGAGGATGTAGAAGACATAGCAAGTGAAGAAGAATACGATGTAGACTACTCTCTCAATAAGATGAGTCATGAAAATATGAATCTACTGGAGCAGATTGGAAGTTCATTCACCGCTATGTTGTTAATTCGACAACAACCTCATTTTTTTGAATTTGGTGAAGAAGAGATTTCAATCCTCTTGAATCCTAAGAAAGAGGTTAATGTCAAAGTCATTACAACCCTCCTCAGGTTTTATGCAGCGTTTTCCTTGGCTTTATACTTTGCTTATTTTGATTCAACCCAAGAAGCTAATACTTTTTTTTTTTAATATAGTAATGTTATAGCAAATTTTCCGCAAAATATACAAAGCCTTTCATATATGCTCAATCCTCGTATTTCGAAAGTGCTTAGCAACAAAGAAGAAACCATAGAGGATGTTTGCAAGTGGTTGAAGCACGTTCCTATGAATGAGGCACGAGTTATTTTTACAGCATATTATGAGAAGTAAGCATCAAACCCTACTTGTTTTTTCTATTGCATTGCTAGAATTGTCTCAAACACAGTAATTATTCTTTATTGATAATGCAGCTCACATTGGAGTCTGGTAGTCGTGGACATCTTTGCTAAGAAGTGCTTCTTTGCCAACTCAATGACATCCGTCCATGGCACTGTGTTAGAGTAAGTATAGACTACACTTGTTGTCACTTCTTGACATGTAGATTGATATGCAATGCACATATTCACTGTTGTTATATGCTTTGATGTGCAGATTAGTTCGAAAGTTAGTAGGTGCTATCGACACAGTAATGTGGCAATGTGACTTGGCACAACAAATAGAGTATATATATAACATGTCAGGTATCACATCAAGAGGATAGCCACATCTATAATTGTTGATGGAGGGTGGGCTACAATTGCTTTTTGGTACTTGGTCAAATTTTTGAGATACAAAATGACACCACACTGTCAACATATACGGATTTGCATCTCTATGCATTTATAACCTGTACCATTCGAGCAATCATTAAGGGTGACATTATGGACCCTCCCACAAGGCAAATAGATAATGGTTTAGAGGAGTGCAAAATGAATGCCGTCAAAGAGTCAAAAGGGATAGAAGACCTCAACTCTACAAACATGGCTTCATTGGAAGAATTGGGAAGCTCTTTTAATGTTAGGGTTATGATTCAACATAGACCTCAGTATCTTGAATTTGGGGGAGAGGAGATTTCAATCCTCTCTAGAGCTTCAAATGAGGTCAATAACAACATTATGATGGCCATTCTTAGGTTTGATACAAACTTTTTCTCTGCTTGATAATTCAATATTTTGATTAAATCTAATAAGCTAATATTCATTTATTTGTTGGTGCAGTATAGTTATCTCACGATTTGGTAGAGCCATACAAAACCGTGTGTATATGTTGGATTCCCTCCTTTCTCCTATACTTAGCGATAGCAGAAAGATGATAGCCGATGTTTGTAAATGGTTACAGCCTTTACATTTACATGGCATGCGAGTCCTATTTATGGCATATCACGAGATGTATCATGGCAACCTTTATTTTCATCTTATACTGGCAACATTGTGTTAAATAATAATGGTTCTTAATTATTTGTGTAGGGAACATTGGAGTCTGGTGGTTTGGGACCTTGAAGACAACTATTGTTGGTTTGTTAACTCGATTGTAGGATTTCATGGCTCAATGCAAACGTAAGTATTCTATTAATCTGTTGTTACTTCTATATTATGTACCTTATGTAATAGACACACTAAGTTTTTTTAATATGTCATGATGAGCAGGTTGATTGAGAAGTTGGTATTTGCTATCAGAGAAACAGGACAGTACAAAGACTCGCTAGACTTCCAAAAGCATTTAGTAGTAGAGCAAGAAGATGGGCATAGTTGTGGGTGGAGAGTTGCCTACAACTGCATGTTAATTTTCAAAGAAATTTTCTCACTTAAGCCACAGGTTTCATCGGAAGACTCTTTGGAGCTCAAATATTCAAAGGAGGATATACAATTGTTTCGGGCTGAAATCATTCGAGACCTAATTGCTGCCATTAGAATACAATGTGCAAATGAAGCAATATCAGAGCTTGCATTTAAGGAAGAGGAGACTGAGTCTACTATGAAAGCACTGCACACTACAGAAGAAGTAGAGACTCAGTGTACACCAACAGCACCACACCCTCCACTGGAAGCATTAGAAGAGTTGCCACAGCCTCCGCTTGCATTTAAGAAAGAGGATACTGACTCTACTCCGAAAGCACTACATACTACAGAAGAAGTAGAGACTGAGTGTACATCTAGAGCACCACAACCTCCATTGGAAGCATCAAACGAGTTGCCACAGTCTCCACTAGAAGCATCAAAAGAGTTGTGATGCATGTATGATGTTGTGTTTGTATATAGGCATGAGGAGCATATTCTCATGATGTTGTTTACTCCATGAATATTATGGTTGACATTTATTTGTTGCAATGTATGAATCATGATGTAGTTTTTGTTGATTATACACCAATTTCTAACTTATTACTTAAGTGGCATTTAGTCATGATATTTATATATTTATTTCATGCACAAAATTTTATGATATGAATGTGTGATGATGTGATTATTAGGAAATATAACCTTTTGTGATAAGAATTTTGATATGAATATGTGATGATGTAATATTTGTAATATATTTCATGGCAAAGTATCAATTCCCAATGCTCCACTCACTTAAAGTACAGCATTCCCAATGCTCTGCAAAATTTTATTCAGTTGGACAGTCTCCACTCACTTAAAGTAGAGCATTTCCAATGCTTCTCTCACTTTATTCCAAACCTTATCCTTATCATAGCGAACACATCATGCCTTAGTGCACTTGTATTCTTCCATTGTAGTCCTTCCACAAACACTCTCTTATTTCTTACATCCTAGTCCTTCTGATTAACTTGTATTCGTCTTTCACTTTACGTCTTCCCTCACTTTCTATCACTCTTGAAGGAGGGGCAGCTCACTGCGCATCCATCGCTATCACTCCCTCACTCTCCTTCTCCCACTTTCCCTCTAAGACAATGACTAGTTACTACCCGACTTCATTTACTGAACTCAAATTCTATCTTAGATCTCTTTTGTATGGACCAATGAAGGGAAAATCATTCGAGGAGGATATATTATGCACATGGCTGATTGATTTGAACTTAGCAGAAGAGGTGAATATCCTTAGCTTTCTTTTTCGCTTCTTTTAATCATGTACTTCTTATGTGAACGAGTTAAAATTTTGTACAGGATATGGCGGTGGCTAGAAGTTGTATTGAAAAAAATGGTGAAGATGAGGAAAGCCAAGAGAGAAAAGAAGAGTTGTTGAATGCTTACAAGTCGGCAGAAGATTCGAAACAAGTTGTGAGGAGAGTCTGTGAGGAGATTTGCGATGCCAGCCCTAGTTACGCATGGCCTACAAGTTTAAAGTCTGCTTGTTTTCATGAAGCCAATGCCATAGTAGGCACTTTCGAGGACATATGCTCTCTCCAATGACTTATTAGTCAAGTGATGGAAATTTAATTCCATAGAAATTTAAAGTAACTGTGAAATTTAATTCCATAGACTTATGTGTTTTCTAAAGTAACTGTAATAGACAAGAAATGAAACTACAGTTCCACAAAGACTTTTTAGTTCTCTGATGTAAAGTTGTAATAGACAAGAGAGACAAAGATGACATCTTCTAGGCTGAGCTAATGGAAGGTGTTTTTTAACACCATATGGCTTTGAGTTGTATGATTTTTTAAAATCTTACTTTTTGTCTCTTTTAACAACATGAAGTCCTCTTTTTTTAATGTACTCTAGTTTTAATAACATGTCACGTCATTTTTTCTAATTTGATTTTTTTAAATCTTACTTTTTGACTCGAAGTTTTGTTTTATAAGGGCCTCTTTTTTTTAAATGCCTTACCCAAAATTATCTCACAAAACAAATTTGGATAGTGCACTAGTCCAAAATTAATGAAATAGGTGTTATATGTTGTGTAATGGGTTCACTCCCTCACAAGTTTTGGATAAGCACATTGCAATGGTGCATCAGAGGCAACAATTAAGCCCAGATTGTGTTTATCAAAGAGATGATTTTGTTTCCATTAGGGATGTACTCAATATTGCAAAGCGTTTAGCTTCGAGTACATATGAACTACACTCCAATGATGCCCAAAGCATACGAATGTGGATGATTGAGAATAGAGACCATGTCTTCGTATACCAAGAACAAGACAATCACCATGACTTCATCTTTGGTATCCAAACGCCTTGGCAAGTATAGAAGATGAGTGAGTTTGGAAATGATAACTTGGTTGCATTAGACTCGACATTTGGAACAAATGTGTATAAGGTAAGAGTTTATATTTCTCTACACCTTATTATAACTGCATTTTTCATTCTCATTCTCATCCTATATTTCATTCATGTTCTGGTAATATAATGATAGCTACACTTTGGCTACCTTGTAGTTTCAATTGTACACTATGTTGGTTTTAGATCCACATCGTAATGGAGTTCCGGTTGCTTGGGTGATCACCTCGAGGTCCACTACAGATGTGGCCGAATATTGGTTGAGAGTGTTACGCAATCGTGTCCTTGACTTTAACAAGTTGTGGGATATCAATGCCTTTATGGTAGATGATGCAGCTGTAGATATCCAAGCTTTGAGGTACACATACATATTGGATAATGCATATTGTCATTTGTGTGTTTTTAGTCTCTGCTAATTTAAGACCTCCTAATAGCTTACTTACTCTTCTTTTGAATGCATGTAGACGTGTCTTCAATGTACCTATATGTTTATGCCTTTGGCATGTTCGACAGTGCTGGTTAAAGCATGTCATTAAAAAGGTCAACGATTGGCCCAAGCATGCCGAGATTTTTAAGAGGTTGGGATTAATCATGCATATGGGACGTGATAAATCATGGTCTGACAAGCAATTGATGGTTGAGGCTGAGATGGATATTGACCAATTCATAGAAGACTTTGTCGAGGAATCGAAGTTCCTAGAGTATTTTTAAGATCGATGGGCCCATCACTTACGTAAGTTCGGACATATCCATACTCAAGGTGGTGTTACTTCTCTATATGTTGACTTGTTTATTGGGTCTACAAATCTTGCGTAACCTCTCACTTGCTTATTTGTGCTACAGCTATGTGGGTTTGAGTAGCACGTACTCTCCCACATGATGCAAATCAAGACATGAACGGGGAAATCGAGTCATACCACGCAACTCTAAAGTCTCGCTTTTTATGTGAGAAGAAAAAAATATATGGGCGACGTATAGATTGGCTGGTGCATAAGCTTACATCAGCCTGCTTACCCTACTATTGGTATATGGATGTTCTTAAAGAGAAGGGGTTTAAGCATAACTTTAACATCGAATGGCTAATAGAGCATTCTGTCACAAGAGCCCTCAATATTAGCGATGCATCTGTTACATTTTCAAGGGATGGATGCACTGCATCAGTTCTAAGTGAAAGCAAACGCGAACATTATTACACCGTGTACAATGCCATCTCTGAATGGGCCTGCTGCAATTGTAATTGGTCCAAGAAAGGGAATGTGTGCAAGCATCAAATCAAAGTTATGCTTCTTCAGGGCTTAGAGGTGCACACGGTCATTCGCAAGTGCCACAACTTGTACCAGGACGAGATTGGTGCTTCCTTTTCATCACATGCTCCAACAACAAGAGTGCATGTACATGACTCGACACTACATCTAGATGAACGTTCAGGTAAAGGTACACATAATAAACTCATGAAATTATGTAATTTTATTTTGCAATGAGATGTACACTTGGTCCAACACCTACACTTCATGCCCACACATGTGATTGGCTAGAATTTCATGCAGATACTTCGTACTAGGACCCACACAATCAAGAAATGTTATTGAAGTCAATTATGTTAGACTTGGATGAAGTAGTCGAGATCGCAGGTGATTTTTTCTTCCACTGCATGCATGTGTGTCATTGCTCAAAGGAGTTTTCATTCATAGGGAAGGGTGAGACCAAAGAACATTCTTTTAATGAATTTGTGCATACTTGTAGCAGACATGGTCTTCAAGGGGCACCAAGATTAGATATAGTAAAAGCCTGTGCTTGGATTTCCACCTTCAAGGAAAAGACAAGATATTTGCCTACCATGTCATCAAAGGAGTCACATGACACTGATATGGCATTAAGTCCCGATGGACTTAGAGGTGATTGCATAATTTTCCGGTTCATGCACTAGGTATTCTTTGGTAGGGTCAGAGCCAAGGTGTGCAATGTGTAGAAAAATACATGCAAATGTGTTTACTTGGTTGCTTTTATGTACTTGTAGCAGATATGGAATCGACTTCAGAAGGGGAAGCTGAGGAACACATAGCAATCGACCCTATTGAAATTTCTATCTTCAAGCACTACATGGGAGAGTTACCTTCTAGCATCAAAACAAAAATATATGGGCTTGTGCAAGCCCAATCAAATTGGGAGTGTGGTCTTCCATTATACTACATGCCCACATCTTTGTATACGAGGTGGGTTTACATGTTGGAAAAGAAGTTTCAATTTTATCCCATCCAAAATATGGGACCTTTGCTTATGTGGATAGTTCTAGGCAAAATACAAGCAATTTGTTATGTGGAGGACCATGGACAGAGAGCAGCAAGTGAGACCACACATACCCAAGAGATTCCTCTGCTTTGCTCAAAATGGCATAGGACATATGGGACATGGTCATCTCAAGATTCCTGTTGGCACCACAAAGAATATTTGCATTGCCATGCCAGGGGATCCTGAAAGTCCAGGTACAATGTCCAAGAGAAGCTTGTAATAAATCATTGTGTGTCTATCTCATGGAATAGGTTTACCTCTTGTATACAACATGTGGCTAAGGCAACCCTATTTTAGTAGAGTTAGAGACGAATTTGCAAGATTTCATTGATGGCATGGCTCTAATCATTCCCAAGCACGTGCGAAAAATAATATTTGACAAGACAGATGAAAAAGGGCCATGGATGTATGGTTTCCCATTGACATACATGCCAAGTGATCCTCATACTAGATGGGCTTTTTGGTTTGAATGTGACTTTCATATTAGGCCACCCCAAAATTTGGGACATTTGCTCCTATGGCTGCTTTTAAGAAAGATTCAAGTAGCATGTTTTGTATTGTACGGAAGTGAAAACAATCACTCGATTGAATCTCATATTAGGCAAAATATTCTAGAGCACTTCCTATGCTTCTTACAAAACGGAACGATCCGCTTGGGAAATGGAGAGTATAGGTGAGTAGGCAATCAAAGTTCATTTGTATGTTAGTGTTGCCGTAAAAATTTGGAGAGTCTCTATTTGTTTTTTAAGAAAATGGCGAGCCTCTAATTTTTAAATTTTCATCATGCAAGTGATGACATGAGACTACTTCAACATCTAGCATCCCTAATGAGGTGAATGAAGCATAAATTTTGTGATGTAAAAGATGCTAGCAAGGCAACAGATTGTGTACTTCAGTTTCACGTTGTGGAAGATGGTTATGATAACAACATTGTTCGAAAGAAGCCATTTGTGGAACGAAGTCTTGCTAGGCGAAGAACACCACATGATAGTGCAAAGCCTTTCCAAAGGCCCAAGAAGAAGGCTCCTGTAACCATGCAAAAAAAACTAGACAAGCAAGCTACATCAAGACAACCTAATCCTTGATGTTATTATTAATCTTGAAACATTGAATTGATTGTCTACCTAGGAACATGTCATCAATTATGGATTATTTTTTGCATATTTTGAGATGACTATATACAAATGTTGTAATTGTGTCACTAGCCTTCTAATTTGCTTTAAAAATGGGTGGATCCTTCATAATGCACAAAGTCATATGATCATGTAGGCAGAAACTCTCTCTCTCTCTCTCTCTCTCTCTCTCTCTCTCTCTCTCTCTCTCTCTCAGCTTTAAACTCACTAGCTCTCACAGTTTAGATTTATAATGGAAGAAAAATAAAAATGGTTATATACAGAACTCGAGTTACATAGAATATTAAACTTGGAGGAAACATAATAAGAGTGGAGACTAATATGATTGAAAAGATCAACATGGACAATAAAGGAAAGCCTTGTATTATGACTCACAATAAATAAGGCTTACAATGTCATTTCCAAATAGAGATTACAATAGTTGCATTTTGAATACAAAGCACAAGATGCAAATAGTTCCTTAGTCCTCCTCCAAGGAATCGTCAACAAAAGGATTATCACACTTTGACTCAGGGATGAGGGATGTAGCCATGGAGGCTTGACGGGCTTGCTTCTTTTCGAGAACCTTCTTGGAAGTTCGAGACAAATGCTTCTCCTTACGAGTTGGAGTGTCCCAGGTAGCCATGAAACCTTGAACATGCTCCTCAATCCACTGTGCTTCATCTATCCCTTCTTTGCAAGGCAAGGTTTTCCATAATTTTTTGGCACTAAGCTTTGCCCTATATTTTGCCTGAGCCCTACAATTGGCATACCTCTCTTCGACCGAGAACGAGCGCTTTATCGATCATTGTAGGTGGCAAGAAGCACATGATGCATCCTCACTTTTCTTATCTTTGCATACTCGCTTTATCTTCGGACCACGCTTCAAGTGTGGAATAGGAGACATGTTGTGTATAATTCGCCTGTGGTTGTTAAATGTCCTCAGAGTTGTAAACTTCTTGCGTTGAAGCGGGCATTTTTTGACCAAGCAAACAAACCAATAGAGCCCTTCATCCTCCACTCCATGCTTGAAATTTTTACCGACCATGGTTTGTGACGTTGTTGGTGGCTAAGATAAGCTCCTACACATCTCCACACCAAATTCACATGGGTGTGTGATTGGTTATGAAGGTTTACATTACCAAAAAAAATATGTTCTTAATGCAAAAATTATATTCACACATCATGCTATTACATTCAACATTGAGAGATTGGCCAACAAAAGGAAAAAGAGATTGGGGATTTTAAAGATTTTGGCATTAAAAAAAAAAACTAGAGAGAGTGAGATTATATTCACAGAGTGCGTGATTACATTCATGACTAAATGTCTGCCTCAGACTAAACAAACGGGTTAGTAGAGTGTTGCTTACTAAGTATGAGTTGTCTTGCTTGGAGGGCCTAAGGCTTAACGTCGGGGCAGCGAGCCTTAGAGGCTATTGCTTTGTGGATCCTTGGAGCAAAGGAAGGGTGAACCTTGGAGTAGGTGCAGCCAGTGAACTTTGCAGGTGAAGGTGGGAGTGAACCTTGGAGCACACCTCAAACGGGAGGCCTCAGGCTGGAGTTGCGAAGAGTAGGGAGTGGGAGCAATGGATAAGGCCAGTGTTAATAGAGTATTCCACCAATATGGCCAGTGATGGAGGGGCAGGATAAGGGAGCTTTGGATAAGGGAGTTGGTCTTCCACGTGATGGAGCATAGCAAGGATGGAGTGGGATGGAGCACAGCAGCAGGAGCGATGTAGCTTTGGAGAAGGCAAAGCAGCAAGGGCGATGGGAGCAGCAGCAGAGGAGACTGAAGCACAGCAGGGGATAAATGCTTACCTCGTTGGGGAAGGTTAACCTTCCCCGTAATTCGCCTCAGATAAATGCAAGCCTGCCCTTCCGTTTGGAAAACTCTATTAGGCTCCAGGCCCATTGATGGAAGGAGGGACCCATGCAAGTGCTGCTCCCACAAAAAGACAAAGTGAGCAGGATGAGGATTATCCTCACCCACTCAGTTGTAGTTTAGTACCTTAGAGGTGGTTGGAGATCGGCCCGAGAGGAGCTCATAAAGATGACACTATGGAGATACAAGTTCTCGTTGTCCCATGCCGTTATGGGAGCCTCGAGGTTGCTTTTGTCATTGGAGACTATGAGGCTCGCCGTGGTTGGCCGCCGTTGGAGGCTCACAAGTTGCAGGGCTTGGTTGATGACCGATTGAAGGTCGGCTAGTAGAGGTGAGCCGTTTGGAGGCACAGGAGTTCGAAGCTATAGACTGTTGATGTTCCTGGCTGTGGAGAGCTAGGAATCAAGTCGGTGGGCTCAGCCTTTGGAGCTGGCCTTGTGTGGTAGTAAGCAGTTGAGAACCTTCTTATAGAAGCAGAAGCTAAAAGGTTCAATGTGTGCACTGCAACCGCCTAGAGCATGGAGCCGTGAATGGAGTGGATTAATCTTCAAAGAGCCTATCTTTGTGAACAAAGGTATAGAGCTTTTTTTTTAAGAGAAGAAGAGAATGCTCCCTATCTCTAGAGATTATTTCTCACAAGCACAATGGATGGACAATCTCTCTCTCTCTCACAATGGAAGTCCTCACAAAGAATGGAATGAACGAAATGAATAACTCTCAATGACCTCTCGAAGGAGATGACGGAAATCTTCTTTCAATGGACGGAATTTTCTCTCAATGGAAGAGAATGGAACACTCAATCTCTCTCGGTCTCTCAATCTCTCAATCACTCTCACAAGAAGGATGGCACCTCAGTGGAAGGGAGAACCATGCTCTGATACCATGACAAAATATGAAGAGGGGAGAGGAGAAGAGTGGAGATGAAGAGAGAGGGCACAGCTAGAGAGCACACCACAAATGACTAACTATACACTAGATTTAGTTGAAAAAATAGAATATATACAAACCCTTTTAGGGTTACGGTTAGGGGATCTAACCCTTTCCTTTATAGCTGCACTCTATAAGGTTAGTGCTATGCACATATGATCACGTGATGGTGCTATGCACACATGATCACATGATGTTGAGCGTGAACTCTCAACATCCTACTCCTTGTAAGTTTGTGTAGCATGGCACAAGTGCCAATCTCAACCCATTCTCAACAATCTAAATTAGTTTGCCACTCTCATTCTATGTCTATGTCTATGTCAGTGTTAAGTAGATTGGCAACAGCACCATGCTGATAGGGAAGATGGAATTAGATGTGGAACATTTATGCATAACATTTTTGAGACATTGGCACAGTGCCACTATCCACAAACTCTCATGAATTAGAATGGCACTCTCTATCAAAATGGCACTGGTGCCAATCTCATTTGTGTCATTCACACAAAGAATCACATCAGTGCCCACTGAAGTTAGATTGTAGAGAAATCTCCATGTGAGTTCGTACAGAATGGCATTGGTGCCAATCTCATGCAAGTCATGTACCTCCTTGTTATTTTTCACTAGTCTAGTCCTTTGTTTTAGGATTTATAACATGACTACTAGACCTTGAGCTTTGGTAATGGGATGCATAGGAATTATTTTACCTTGGACCCATGGAGCCATCGTAATCCACGAGATTTTGTGCAAAATGGCATTGGTCCCAATCTCCATATCTCAATTAGTTTGCCACTATCATTCTATGTCTATGTTTTTGTTAAGTAGATTCTATGCCATGCTAATAGGGAAGATGGAAACAAATGTGGGAACATTTATGCATAACATTTTTGAGACATTTGAAAAGTTCCATTATCCACAAGCTCACATGGATAAGGATGCCACTCTCTATCAGAATGGCATGGTTGCCATTCTCTATCAGAATGGCACTAGTGCCAATCTCATCTGTGTCAGTCACACATAGAATCACATCAGTGCCCACTAAAGTTAGATTGTAGAGAATTCTCCATGTGAGTTTGTACAGAATGGCACTGGTGCCAATCTCATGCAATCATGTGAGTGGCACTAGTGAGATTGGCTATGGTATATATTGAAATGGAGGTTGCAAGGAGAAATCTTGTAACATCATATTCACATTAAACATGAAAGGCATAGATTGGAGCGGTGCCATTCTAAACAGAAAGATTTATGCATTGATATATTTGATACAATGGCACCTGTGCCATTCTAAATTCACATGGATTAGGATGGCAGTAATGCCATCCTACTCCATGTGAGTTTGTGTCGAATGGCACAGGTTCCAATCTCCATCCATTCTCCACAATCTGAATTCGTTTGCCACTCTCATTCTATGTCTATGTCAGTGTTAAGTAGATTGGTAATAGTGCCATGTTGATAGAGAAGATGGAAACAGGTGTGGAACATTTATGCATACCATTTTTGAGACATTGGCACAATGCCACTATCCACAAACTCTCATAAATTAGAATGTCACTCTCATGGATTA
This sequence comes from Dipteris shenzhenensis, assembly GCF_047967505.1. NCBI lineage: Eukaryota > Viridiplantae > Streptophyta > Polypodiopsida > Gleicheniales > Dipteridaceae > Dipteris > Dipteris shenzhenensis. The sequence continues at coordinate 34,127,198 of NC_141606.1, read as the reverse complement.
GAATGGCACTAGTTCCAATCGCATTGAATTCATGTGAGTGGCACTAGTGAGATTGGCTATGGTATATATTGAAAGGGAGGTTGCAAGGAGAAATCCTGTAACATCATATTCATATTAAACATGTAAGAAGTATATTGGCAATGGTGTCATGCTAAACTGAAAGATTTTTGCATTGATATTTTTGATATAATGGCACTCGTACCATTCTTGAGACATTGGCCACAGTGCCATTATCCACAAACTCTCATGGATTAGAATGGCACTGGTGCCATTCTCTATCAGAATTGCACTAGTGCCAAACTCATTTGTGTCAATAACTCATACTATCTAGAAGATATACTAACTATTTTGGTGCCATATAGATGATCTATTGACAGACTGTAATTGATTTAGTGCTATATAACACACACAATAACTTTTATCCATGTGAAAGAGAACTCATACAACTGCATAACATTAAGATAGAACTTGTGGATGTGCAATCTGCTTTACAACATAGACAAACATCAGAAATATATGTTTAATTACAAAGATTATTTAGTAGGTACATTGGTCCTACAAACTATAGTTTTGTAAGACCAATGTACCTACCAATATAGCTCCTTCACAATATAGTTTTTTATATCATGTGAACCATAATGACATCAAAAGCCACCCATCATGTAAACAACAAATCTTGATATCGAAGAACAAAATGACATCATCCAACAAGGGAGATGCAATACTGTTGGGTTCCCACAACACTAATAGAGACCCATGGATATAATACCTTGGAAACCTTAATTTTGGTACCCAAGGTACTACACTGTAACAAGATCATCTCCATCATCTTCAAGAACCAAGGACAATGTGCTCAATAAAGACTAGAAGAAAGAATGGAGGGCCAAGCTCTAAAACCATGATAACAATAAATGAGAGGCAATTGTCAGATTCAAGCCTACCCGTCATATGAAATTATGAATGTTAAGGATTCATACCTTCAACCACACATGAGGGAATGTCATCATCAGCTACCTCCACTGGTCCAACATGAGTCTACCCAAGGCTCCTCCACATCTTTCACCTGCCCCCCTGAGCCATCCGACTCATCACCTCCATCAACCTGTAACAATTCCTTCTCCTTCATTTTTCTAGTCACTCCAGCTTCAAGGCATTGCAATGCCTTCTTTCTTCTTTTTAATTTCTTTGAGCCTGAAAGTGCATTTAGAGATCATATTCAATTGATACTAGATAGTCTAGTAGGATGAACATGTATGAAATTATGAATGTTAAAGATTCACACCTTCAACCATACAGGATGTGATGTCTCTTGGACCGTGGCTAGACTCCACAAACACAGAGTGGTCATGACTACTACATAGAAAAGTGGAGTCCAGATCACTGGTCCTCCCTCTCTTAAGTGTTCTTACATCTCCACCCACAAAGCCTCCTTCACCTACATTACAAAATTAATAGGGAAAGTACTATCATAGAAAAATGGACACTAAGAACAATTGAGGATATTATTGCAATACACACTTGTAATAGGCGTCACGTGCTCGCCACCATTAGGAGAAGTAAAAGTAGAATCAAGTCGACCATCTGCACATGAACATAACGAAAATTCAATAATTTAACAACCAACTTGCTACAATGAAAACACCACATATAATTTAAAATATACCAAATCTACAAGAAGTTGGAATGCCAAGAATTGATTTGGATCTCTCAAAAATGGTCTCCCTACATGCACTATGTACACACGTACCAATCTCTGTTGCTACATGAGCAAAGCAGATAAAGTGGTACATGTGACTGCATTGTAATCCAAACCCCTCAAATGACTGAGTACCAAAAGGAAGCCACAGGCTGAGTAGCTATAGTCACCGACCTTCAAAAGCAAACCACCCACAACATCAACAACCGATGGATGTGGACAAATAACAATGGGGGGTCTAGACTCAGCCCTAGACTTCAATTGTAAGCAAAAAACTATGCGGGCCTATGCCTCCTCAATCATCCTCTCTATTTCTAAAATTGAAACTTGCGAATATATACAAAATATCAAAATTTTCAAAAACCTCCAAACATATGTATTTTAACCAACCTTATGCAATGATACTTAGGTGTGTCATAGAAAAAATAATGAGCTGTGTAGCATACAAAAAGCACATGATATGTGTTATGATATATAGCTTATTTTGCATGCTTGAAATATTAGATTAAGTACTATATAGCAGAGATAATGTACATCACACGATCTATATAGCTCATTTAGTAGGCTTGAAATAATAGAATGAGTGATATATAGCATAGATAATGTACATAGCACACAATATGAGCTATATAGCTCTTACATTATGTTTGGAAGAATAGATTGAGCACTATATAGCATGGGATAACGTACATAGCACATAGCATGAGCTATATAGCTCATTCAGCATGCTTGAAATATTAGATTAAGTACTATATAGCAAAGATAATGTACAACACATGCATTATATAGCTCATTCAATAGGCTTGAAAGAATAGATTGAACGCTATATAGCATAGATAATGTACATAGCACACAGTATGAGCTATATAGTAGAGATAATGTACAACACATGCACTATATAGCTCATTCAATATGCTTGAAAGAATAGATTGAGTGCTATATAGCATAGATAATGTACATAGCACACAGTATGAGTTATATAGCTACATTATGTTTGTAAGAATAGATTGCATGCTATATAGCATGGGATAATGTACATAGCACATAGCATGAGCTATATAGCTCATTCAATATGCTTGCAAGAATAGACTGCTTGCAACTATATAGCAAAGATAATATACATAGCACACAGTATGAGCTATATAGTTCATACAGTATGCTTGGAAGAAGAGATTGAATGCTATAGAGAAGGGATAATTTCATAGCACATAGCATGACCTATGTAGCTTATTTGTTGGTAGGCTGAGAGAATAGATTGAGTGCTATATAGCATATCGATAATGTACATAGCACACAGGATGAGCTATGTAGCTACATTATGTTTGGAAGAATAGATTGTGTGCTATATAGCATGGGATAATGTACATAGCACATAGCATGAGCTATATAGCTGATTCAGTATGCTTGGAAGAATAGACTGCTTATTATATAGCAAAGATAATGTACATAGTACATAGTATGAGCTATATAGCTCATACAGTATGCTTGGAAGAATAGATTGAGTGTTATAGAGCAGGGATAATGTACATAGCACATACCATGACCTATGGAGTTATTTAGTAGGTTGAGAGAATAGAGTGAATGTACATACTAGAGATAAAGTACATAGCACATAGTATGAGCTATATAGCTCATTCAGTATGCTTGAAAGATGAAATAAAGCAATATATGATAGAAATAATGTATAGCACATAGTATGAGCTATATAATGTAGCTCATTAAGAATGCTCAAAAGAATAGATTACATGTTATATATCAGAGATATTATACATAGCAAAATGTATGAGATATATAGCTCAAGTAGAATGCCTGAGAGATTAGATTAAGTGCTATATAGCACAAATCAAAAATAAAATAAAATCATTTGGGAGACTCGCCTTAGCATCATCAACCCTTTTCTCTAGTTCCTATACATTGTCTTTGGTATGCAATCTTTGGAACATTTGTAACAACCATTCTCGATCAGCATCCTCTCCAAAGACTGGACAGTTCACAGCTTCCATCTTGTTCATCTCTGTGCGCTTGCCTTCTACTCTGTATAAGTCCCGGCTAGCGACCTCAAGGACCTGGCGTCCCTCATCAAGCGCCGACTTCAGACGTCCCAACCTAATCGCAACTGCACTTGTCATTCTAGCAATGCCATCTTCCTTTTTTTTTTGGAATTATGGGCTCATATAAAATAGGTTTTTCACTGGTGTTGTGGAAACGACAGGTTTTACATTGGGTAAAGGGAACACACCATTAAAGATATCATATTCTCTTCCCACCTCTTGCACTTTGCACCCAGATGCCCTCGGACCTCAGCATGTTCCATTGCACTCTCCGCAAATGGAGCCCATGCAATGGTGAAAGGCTACATGTCCTCAACTCTTTGCGCTAACTTGCAGTTCTCCAAGGCAAAGGACTTTGCAAAAAATAGCCCGATTTTGTAATTGGATAGGGCCCCTCTTGATAGACTTCATAGTGATGCCACATAAGCTTCTCGGAAACTCATCACGTACATGATATGACTTTAAACACACTATTCAAAATTTTTGGACTTGTGTAAAGTCCAATTTGAGAAATGGACCAAAAAACAGTCCAAAAATTTTGTATATACTAGTAATGTTGTTTTTGAACTAGATTTGCCAACTCAAAACAAAAGATTTAATGATTAAGTACTAAGAACATCAATGCATAACCAAATCTCTTACAAAGGTGGTCTACATAAACATCTTCATAACTTCACAAAAATCTCTTACAAAGTGGTCTACATAAACATCTTCATAACTTCTTGTGAATTGAGCTACTATCACCTAAGAACATCAATAGATGACCAATTCTCTTACAAAGTGGTCTACATAAACATCTTCATAACTTCTTGTGAATTGAGCTACTATCACCTAAGAACATCAATAGATGACCAATTCTCTTAGAAAGGTGGTGTAAATAAACACCTTTATGTATAAGTGGTGTGCACACACCTTTATGACCATTTCTTTTAGAAAGGTGGTGTACATAAAGCCCTTAGAAAGGTAGTGTAGATAAATCCTTTTATGTGTAAGTAGTGTACATATACACCACACTTGGTATTTAAAAAACACCGTTAAGTATAAAATAGCCCTCATAAACATTCTTTATACACAATAATGAGAGAAAAGAAATCAAAAAAGTAGTAAACTTTTTATTAGATATTCGCTTTACATAGAAGTTCAAAACTTGTGATTACAAAGCCATTAGCCATCATGTTACTCAGTACCAATGTCCTCAATGCCAGGCCCTTGACTACCAGGGTCCTGACTAATAGGCTGCTCTAAGACTGGAGTCTCAGTAGCAAGGTCCTCAGTAGTTTGCTCTTCAGTTCCAAGCACCTGACTAGTAGGCTGCTCTAGAGTCTCATGACCAAGTTCTTGGTAAGTAGGGACCTGGCTACTAGGTTCCTGACTAGTAGGCTGCTCTAGAGTCTGTAAGGTCATGGTTGAAGAACCATCTATGCCTCCTAGTAACTCCTTCTGGTCATGCTTTGCCTCGTCCATACCTTCTTTGAGTAAGGCTTCCTTGCTTGATCCACTTGCCTGTCCTTCACCCAAGATCGATCCACTTGCCTGTCCTTCATCCAAGATCAAGGGTGCCTTCCTCACTTTTAATTTTAAGGGAAGTGCTTCCACCTCTTTAGCCTTACCTTTTCCTGTGACGTGCTGTACTACTGTAACTTCTTGCTACCGCAAGCCTTCCTGTATGATGAGTGGAACCTCGTTGACTCTAGTTGACAATTGATCACGCTTATTCTTTGTGCGGATTTCTTCTTGCCGTAAGTCATCGGATGCAGAGCTTTCATCCTCATCATCACCTGAGCTAGAATCATCACCGTCAGACTCACTACCCTCTTCTTTGACATGTTCCTCTTCAAAGAAAGTAGTGCAACTATAATATGTATCAAAGAACTCAATTTGATGGGGGGTATCAATGACATTTACATTTCTACCTTGGCGTAGTAATTTCTCAGCAGTAAAACCCATTCGATACAATGCTACTTCCCACCCATCATTCAATAAATTCTTTGTCATCTCTAGTATCACATCAGGATCCATCGGCTTTCTATAATCCACCATTGCTGCATCAAGCTTAACCTTATTGTCCTCAAAGTAATGAAGCTCGAGAGTCCTTAAAGGAGTTTGGATTAGATTGCCACCACCCCTCGATAAGAAGCACATCAAGAAAGGCTGCAAGACTTGAATGGCAGTGCCTTCCAAGACAGTCATATGATTACGTAGGACTATACCATGGTATACTTTTGAAAGTAAATACCCAAATGCAGATGTCAAACTCGCATATAAGGCATCCCTTTGTGATTCTGTCATGAACAGGACCAACGTTGATCTTTTCTTATCTGCCATAGGACCTTCTACGATAAACCGCACAAGTTCAACTATCCGTGACACTGCAAGGTCTTGCAATTCATCTATGAAAAATACGCATGGCTTCTCCCAAGCATGACCGCTCATTGTTATGAAATGCTCTGTATCAATGCCATTGATGTGTGCAAATTTTGTATCATTCTCTGATAGCAGGTGATCATAAGAGAAGCTAAATGGAGAACCATCATCTAAACCACCAATTACTCTACCTTGGGTAGTGGACTGCAAGGCCTTTTTCTTGATGTCCATATATTCTGTCTCAACAACCTTTGGCATTTTAGCTCTTAGATCCTTTGTTGGTGTGGCATCTGCATCCATTGAAGCCAACCACTTTCTAGCCCATGTCTTATCAAGGAGTTGACCTAGGCTAAGTGCTTTCTTCTTATCCACATCAATTGACTTGCCAGCTAACTCATCATCAGATTTCAATAAAAATAATAGTGCCGAGAGAGCAACCTCACTTTGAATCATTCGGGTGACCACTTCATCTAAGTTGCTATGCTTGCTCTTCTTTCCAAAGAAGCAGTCACCAGTTAGGATCTTCTTGCATACTTCTTCTGTTATTGCATCTGGAACAAACCTTAAAGCTCTCCACCAAACAATAGACATCGGTTTCTTTATTTCTTTCCTCTGAGTTGCAATGTGCTCTGGTGCCTCAAAGGATATCTTCCCTCTTTCATATGCTTGGCAAACATCCACGATGCTCTGAAACACTGAGTCCTCGCGGAAGACAATGCAAGTAACATCCCTGTATCTTGCAACGGCGGTGTTCAAATCCTTTGCCTCAACCTTATTACCTGGTATGCCTTGCGTATTGCTTACAACACCTTTCAAGCATCTATAGAACCGAGTCCTCTTTGCCATGTACTCAGAAGTAGGTCTCCTGCCCTTCAGTGTTCGTGGCTTTCCACAGCCCATCCATAACTCCCTTGCCTTTATCAAGATCTCAAAAAGAGAAGAGCTTTTTTTCAACCTAAATGGAGCAGAATTCAACCTTTCTGATTCTAGAATGTACTTCGAGTCATCGTTAAATATGCATATATGACAAATAACCCGTTGAAACTTTTCCATCCACTCAATCTGTGGCAAGTTTTCTTTTCTTCCCTCATCAAGGCGATCCTGCAAGCTTCACAAAAGTGTTGCCCATCAATGGGCTCAAACCTACATCTTTCCAAGAATCTATTCTTTGCCAGCATGTATCTCTTCTCGATGTCACTCCCATATCGGCTTTGGTACAAAGCCTCTCCACGAACAAAGTCACTCCTTCTAAAGTTCTCAAAAGCATCAAGAAAGTCCATGCGCTTTTGAAATGTGACATCAGGCAATGTAGGATCATCTTCTTGAAGTCTCTTAAATGCCATAGGACGAAGAGTGATATTAGTGGCAACTGGAGTTCTTGTTTTCCTTGTATCTTCATACAATTTGCATGCAAATATCTTATCAAGCTTTCTTTGATTTGTGAACAACGAAGCTCGATCAATAAGCATTGTGGCCATGCTGAATTGTGAAAATCCCCAAATGTATCCCTCATCCTCTGGAGGATGTAAGTCTGCCACACTTATAGAAAAGCCTTCGAGACTTGTATCTTCTTCTTGCGAATCTTCCTCTTCATCGCTATCCAATTTTTTGCCTGGTTTTAAATAGCCTGCACTCGAACGATCTGCACGTGGAGTAGGAGTTATTTTTGCTCTCTTTCAAGGAATAGCTATAGAACTTGAGTCTGCTCCACGATCACTCCTTCTTGTTCCTGTACTTGCAGTAGTCGATGGTGTAGGTACAGTTGGGAGATACTATAGTTACACTTGCCGGAGTTACCGGAGTTACTACCACAGATATTGACGGTACTTGAGGGTTATATGTTATAGATGGCGTACTTACTGCTGCTGAAGGTACAACACCACCACTTGGAAATGCATCCCACATTTTCTTCAATGCTTATAAGGCATTAAGTAATTCTTGGGATCCCTCAATTGAATCTGGAAATGGCTTCGAGAAGTGCTTAAGAGTAACTCGTAACTTGTAAACCACCTCGTCATTCTTTCCTTTGCACACAATTTCTATCAAATTGTTTTCTTTAATGTTGATGTTTGAGACCATGCCACCATTTCTTACTGCCTCTGTAGAATATTTCGCGCTTGATATATTCTCTGCAGTGATCACTAAAAAATACTTTGATTTGCGCTCCATAAAATACCAAGCATGTTCAAGGTATTTGAAAGACACCTTGGAACCAAAACTGGAAGCCATGGAAGCCATAGTTTTCTGAAAAACAATCAAAAATAAAAAATGAGAATTATAATGATTTTCAAACTCAAAATATTAAATAAAATTTTAATTAAATGTTATTTTAAGTTTTATTTATTTTTAATTTTTAAAATAAAATATTTTTTTTCCTTTTTTAATTATTTTATTTTAATTAATTAGTTTATTTTTATATTTAAAATTTAATTTAATTTTTTAATTTTTTTTTAGTTTTGTTTATTTTAACTTTTTTAATTTTGAGGAGACAAGGCGCGGGGAGGGAAAGGGATGAGGGAGGGGGAAGGCGCGGGGAAGGGGGAGCGAGAGGGGACGGGGCGACGGCGCGGGAGGGGGCCCCGCATGCGCAACAGGTGGGGGTTCCCCTCCCCTCCCCTCCCCTCCCCGTCCCAGTCCCCCACCTGTTGCGTATGCAACAGGTGGGGATCCCCCTCCCCTCCCCACCCCCACCCCCTCCCCTCGGCCCCCTCCCCCCGCCCCCTTCCCCTCCCCCTTGCCCCCCGCCCCGCCCCCTTCCCCTCCCCGCGCCCGCCCCCTTCGCCTCCCCTCCCCTCCCCTTTCCCCCCCTTCGTTGAGCCCCCTCCCCCGCGCCCGCACCCTTCCCCTCCCCCTTCCCCCTTCACCTGTTGCATGCGCAACACGTGGGGGCAACAAGTGGGGGATCCCCCCACCTGTTGCGCACGCAACAGATGAGGGGGGCATCGCCCCCCATCCCCGCCCCGTCCCCTCCCCCTTGCCCCCCCCCTCCCCCTTCCCCCCTCCCCATCTGCTCTTCCCCCCCTCCCCATCGAGCCCCCTTCCCCCGCACCCGCCCCTTCCTCTCCCCCACCGACCGCCCCCTTCCCCCCCCCTCCTCGTCGAGCCCCCTCCCCGACGCCCGCCCCCTTCCCCCCCCTCCCCGTCGAAGCCGACGGGGAGGGGGGGGAAGGGGGAGGGGAAGGGGGGGAAGGGGGTGGGGCGGGCGGGGCAGGCAAGGGGACGGGACGGGCGGGGGGCAAGGGGCGGGCGGAGGGGACGGGGAGGGGGCATGGGCGGGGAGGGGGAGGGGCCCATTGCCCCCCTCACCTGTTGCGTGCGCAACAGGTGGGGGGGATCGGGGACGGGGAGGGGGCGCGGGCGGGGAGGGGGAGGGGGGCATCGCCCCCCTCACCTGTTGCGTGCGCAACAGGTGGGGGGGATCAATCCCCCCCACCTATTGCGCACGCAACAGGTGAGGTCAACAGGGAGGGGGAAGGGGAAGGGGAAGGGGGCGGGTGGAGGGGATGGGGAGGGGGCACGGGCGGGGAGGGGGAAGGGGGGGAAGGGGGAGGGGAAGGGGGGGGAAGGGGGCAGGCCGTCGAAGCCAACGAGGAAGGGGGGGAAGGGGGCGGGGCGGGCGGGGCGGGCAAGGGGACGGGGTGAGCGGGGGGCAAGGGGGAGGCGGAGGGGACGGGGAGGGGGTGCGGGCGGGGAGGGGGAGGGGGGCATCGCCCCTCCCCGCCCGCACCCCCTCCCCGTCCCCTCCGCCTCCCCCTTGCCCCACGCCCCCGTCCCCTCCCCCTTGCCCCCCCGCCCGCCCCGCCCCCTTCCCCTCCCCCTTCCCGCCCGTTCCCTTCGCTCTCCCCGTCGAACCCGCCCCGCCCCCTTCCCCACCCCGCGCCTGCCCCCTTGCCCTCCCCGTGCCCGCCCCCTTCCCTTCCCCCTTGCCCCCCCCCGGCGCCTGCCCCCATGCCCGCCCCCTGCCCCTGCCCATTCCCCCCCCCTCCCCGTCGATCGACGGGGAGGGGGGGGAAGGGGCAGGGGCAGGGGGCGGGCGCGGGGAAAGGGGGGGGGCAAGGGGGAAGGGAAGGGGGCGGGGCGGGCGGAGGGAAGGGGGCGGGGCAAGTGGGAGGGGAAGGCAGCGAGGCGGGGCGGGGGGGCAAGGGGGAGGGGAAGGGGGCGGGGCGGGCAGAGGGAATGGAGCAGGGCAAGGGGGAGGGGAAGGCAGCGGGACGGGGGAGGGAAAGGGGGCGGGGGGCGGGGGGAGGGGAGGGAGGGAAGGGATGAACGGCGGGAGGGAGGGGCCTGCGGGGAGGCGGAGGGAGAGGAAGGGAGGGGGAAGGGACCGTGGGGAGGGAGAGGAGGGGAAGCGGAAGGGAAGGCAGGGAGGAGAGGGGAAGGGGGAAGGGAAGGGAGGGGAGAAGCGGGAGGAGAGGGGAAGGGAGGGGGAGGGGAGGGGAGGGCAAGGGAGGGGAGAGAGGAAGTTGGAGAAGAGGGAGGGAGGGAGTACCTGAGTGGAGAGGTGGTGGAGCTCCAGGAAAGTTGTGAGAGAGAATAAGAGAGTTGTGAGACAGAATGAGGAGAAGTAGAGTTTTATAAGAAATGGATAGCTTTTAGGTCAAGTCAGCTTTTTTTAGTTTTTAAGGTTTTTTTAGTTCTTTTAGGTTCACTATAAGTAGAACATTCTTCATTCTCTCTTTCATTCAAAGATCATTCGTTTACACTTTCCTCTCATCAACCTATTGTAGGATTCTCAAAAATTTTCAAAATGTTGCAAGAGGTGAGTTCATTTCTAACCTATTGCATACGCAAGAACTTCTAAGAATCAAGTTTTTATAAATTTGAATTTTTTTCAAATCCGATCTTTTTCTCAAAAACTTGTGTGTACTCAATAACTTAAAAAACCATTTTAGCATTAAATCTTTTTTTTTACAAATTTTCCTCTTTAACTCAAACTCTCACAACCCCTCCCTACCTATTGCGTACGCAACAACTTGAAAACAAAATTTAATCATAAATCTCTCCAAAAAACTCCTCAAAAAAAAAACCAATCTATTACAAATTTCTCTCTCAACCTCAAAACCACTCAAACCCTACCTTTTGCATACGCAACAACTTCAAAACAAAATTTAATCATAATTCTCTCAAAAAAACTCATCAACAAAAAAAAAAATCTATTACAAATTTCTCTCTCAACCTCAAAGCCACTCAAACCTCCCTACCTATTGCGTACGCAACAACTTCAAAACAAAATTTAATCATAAATCTCTCCAAAAAACTCCTTTGAAAAAAAAAACAATCTATTACACATTTCTCTCTCAACGTCAAAACCACTCAAACCTCCCTACCTATTGCGTACGCAACAACTTCAAAACAAAATTTAATCATAAATCTCTCCAAAAAACTCTTCTCACGACACTTTATTACAAATTTCTCTATCAACCTCAAAACCACTCAAATGTCCCTACCTATTGCATACACAACAACTTCAAAACAAAATTTAATCATAAATCTTTTCAAAAAACTCTTCTCACTACACTTTATTAATATAAGAAATCCATTTATAATATTTTTACTCCATAATATAATAAATTTTTATTAACTAATGTTAAAATATAATTTTGCTAAAAATATATATTATTAATCTATAAATTAATATAAATATTATATAATTATTATATAAATAAATATATAAATACATTAATTAAAAAAACTTAAAAGGGAGGTCTTCTAGCATATGTGCTTTATATAATACTTACTCTTAAAACAATGAAGAATTAGTGAATATATTGCTATTCTATACATTATTAACTTAAAAAATAATATAAATATAAATTAATTATTATATAAATTTAAATAAATATATAAATAATTAATACTATACATTAATAACATTTAAAATTATGTAGATTATATACTAATAATCTTTCAATTTTAAAAAGTAGTCAATAAAAGAATTAAATTAATTTAAAAAATAAGAAAATATTAAAATTTACACACTTACTTTTAGCATGTATGCTTTTATTCCATGTGTATAATACTTGTTAGTTAGTCGAAGAATGAAAAATTAGATAATGTATTTATAAGGTAGGTATTTAAAACCATAGAATCTAGAAGACTACAGTATCATTGCATCCATATCATTTTTTTACTTTAGTAACCATCAGATATCCATGATTCCATGTGTATAATACTTATTGGTTAGTCGAAGAATGCAAAATTAGATAATGTATTTGTAAGGTAGGTATTTAAAACCATAGAATCTAGAAGACTACAGTATCATTGCATCCATATCATTTTTTTACTTTAGCAACCATCAGATATCCATGGTATCCATGATATGGAATACATATTTCTTCGAATATTTCTTATCACATACTTTTTCATTTCTTCTCATACACCATGTAGCATGAATGTAAGAAAATATGAATCAGTGTGCTTTTAGCCTATGTACTTGTTCCTAATTAGTAGGATACTTTGACTAGGTAGGCTTGTAACTACTTAAAGTAAAGCCTTTGCAAAGGATCGTACCTTCTGATACACCATGCAGCATGAATGTAAAAAAATATGAATCGGTGTGCTTTTAGCCTATGTGCTTGTCCCTAATCAGTAGGATACTTTGACTAGGTAGACTTATACTTACTTAAAGTAAAGCCTTTGCAACGTATCATACCTATAAACAAAACACTTTGGAAAGCATATAACATATAGTCTATATATATCTAAACTAAATACTTTAGAATGCATATTTTATATAGTCTATATATCTTAAATCTTACATCTTAAATCTTACACCCTAAATCTTAAATCCTAAAGTTCCCTAAATCTTAGGTTATACAATCTAAGCTCTTAAACTTATATAATAGTTATAATTCCTAAACCTTAAACCCTAACCCCTATAACTTAATTTCTAAAACCTAATTTTCAATTCTAAACCCTAGATTCTACACTCTAAGCTCATGATCTTATATACTAAACCCTAAAACCTAAATCCTAAACCCTAAAACAATAATCATAAACCCTAAACCCTAGATTTTTAACCCTAAACCCTAAACCCTAAATCCTAAACCCTAAACCCTAAAAATATAATCATAAACACTAAACCCTAAACACTAAATCTTAAATCCTGAGCCCTAAATCCTTAACCCTAAATACTAAACCCTAAACCCTAACCCTAAAATACAATCAAATTTTTATGATTTTTTTCAATTTGTGCAATAGGTTTGATATATCCTCCAAACTGTTGCAAGTCGAATAGGTTAATGGTGCACTCAACCTATTGTAAATATCAAGGAATTTTCTCGATTTGTGCAACAGGTTGGATATACCCCCAACCTGTTGCTTAAGCAACAGGTTGGGGGGTACATCCAACCTGTTGCACAAATCGAGAATTTTCTTGATTTGTGCAACAGATTGGATATACTCCCCAACCTGTTGCTCAAGCAACAGGTTGGGGGAATATCCAACCTGTTGCACAAATCGAGAATTTTCTAGATTTGTGAGCAACAGGTTGGGGGGTATATCCAACATGTTGCACAAATCAAGAAAATTCTCGATTTGTGCAACAATAGGTTGGGGGTATATCCAACCTGTTGCTTGAGCAACAGGTTGGGGATATATCCAACCTGTTGCACAAATCAAGAAAATTCTAGATTTGTGCAACAGGTTGGATATACCCCCAACCTTGGGGGGTATATCCAACCTGTTGCACAAATCTAGAATTTTATAGATTTGTGCAATCAAGCAACATGTTGGGGGGGGTATATCCAATCTGTTGCACAAATCAAGAAAATTCTCGATTTGTGCAACAGGTTATACCCCCAACTTGTTGCTCAAGCAACAGGTTGGGAGATATATCCAACAACACGCCTCCAACCTGTTGCTTGGGGGATATATCCAACAACAGGCCTCCAGGTTGGGGGGTATATCCAACCTGTTGCACAAATCGAGAATTTTCTTGATTTGTACAACCCCGGGGGATTCACTCTTCATTAAAGGGGGACGTCACCTGCGTGCATGAACTTCAAGAAAACCCCCTATTTAAGATCCATGTAGGATGATAAAACACCCCTATTTAAGCTTATAAGATACCACCAAAATTCTATTATGTCCCCCCCTTTCCTTAAATCTACGTTCTTTCTCAAGAATTTAGATTACACAATAAGAAATTTTAGACTACTTTTCTTGTCACTATTTAAAACCATACACAAAACCAAACTTGTTCGGACTAGTTACCCAAGGTAGCCTATACTATGTCCCCCCCTCTTAAATATGGCATGGGCCCCCTAACTTAAATTCAATATTGGAAAAAAATAAAAAGGGCCCCCACCCTTAATGTATAAGCTTATTCCTCATTTCAGAAAACCCCCCTATTGTACACTCACGTGATATCATAAGTTCCCCCATGTGAATCCCCCGGGTGTGCAACAGATTGGATATACCCTCCAACCTGTTGCTCAAGCAATAGGTTGGGAGATATATCCAACAACAGGCCTCCAACCTGTTGCTTGGGGGATATATCCAACTGTTGAACCTGTTGCTTGGGGGATATATCCAACTATTGCTCAATCTTGCACAAATCAAGATTTTTCAATTGTAGGTTGGATATATTCCCCAATTGTATATCAAATTGTTGCACAAACAAGAAAAATTCTTGATTTGTGCAACAAGTTGGATATATCCCCCAACCTGTTGCTTGATATATCCAACGTGTTGCTCAAGCAACAAGTTGGGAGATATATCCAACCTATTGCACAAATTAAAAAAATTCATTAAATTTTGGTTGTATTTTAGGGTTAAGGTTTAGGGTTTAAGATTTAAGACTTAGGGTTTAGGATTTAAGATTTAGGGTTTAGGATTTAGAGTTTAGGGTTTAAGTTTTAGGATTTATTGTTTAGGAGTTTAGGATTTAGGGTTTAGGAATTAAATGTTTAAAGTTTAGGATTTACGGTGGTTAAGATGTTTTGGTATTAATTATTTAAAGTTTAGGATGTAGGGTTTAGGTTTAATGCCTTCTCTGCTAGTTTTGATATAGAAGTTATTAAGTAATAATAAGCTCAATGATTATTTATTATGTTCATTTTGAGTTGCTTATCTACTTTTATACATAAAACAGGTATTCACCCTAACAAAGGGTATAGATGTGGTGTTATATAAGAAGAATGAAGTGGTGGCTTTTGGACAAATTCATAGTCTTGATCCTATGAATGTGTGTCATTTCCAACGTTGTGGTGAGAGAAGATGTGTAGTGATAATCACCAACGTTGTAAATCCTGAAGTACATTTAAAGTATCCACATGGAGACTTTGAAACATTGGGAGATATCTTACAATGTGACATATTTGATATGCAAGCACACAGAACACTCCGGGACCAAGACGAAATTGTTCCAAAGACATACTTTCAAGATATCAAGAAAACTTATATCCAGGGGGAAAAAGTAGAGATGTTATCTTGCTCCGGAGAAGTTTTAGCAATTGGCAACTTTAAGGGCTATGCTCAGAGTTTTCTCTGTATAGTGGAGATAATTAAGTTGACTAGTGCAGGTGTCATTCAAAATGCAATGGATAGTACTTCACAATTAGACATCCATAATACTACATCTCAACTACAAGTTCATAGTACTTGTAAATGGGGGTTAGCTTTCTTGAAATCAAGTTTGCCCAAGACAGTTTCCTTCAATGTCATGGAAGACACAACGGAATATTATCAGAAGAAAAAGACTATAACACAAATGGGATCCAAATTGATAAGAAGCTATAGTAGTAATCAAGAGTATCATAGTGGCATGCTCACAGGTATTGAGGACATTATAGTAACAGATGTTGATGTAGAAAAGGTTTCTTGTGTTGCAAGTGACTCAAATATACTCACTGGTATAGAAGACTTGTCTTGTGTTGCAAGTGACTCAAACAGGCTCACTGGTATAGAAGACTTGTCATGTGTTGCAAGTGACTCGAACAGGCTCACTGGTATAGAAGACTTGTCATGTGTTGCAAGTGACTCGAATAGGCTCACTGGTATAGAAGACTTGTCCTATGTTGGAAGTGACTCGAACAGGCTCACTGGTATAGAAGACTTGTCTTGTGCTGCAAGTGACTCAAACATGCTTATTGATATAAAAGACTTTTCTTGTGTTGAGAATAATAAGATGGGACCACAAAGAAAAATACACGCAAAGATCGATGGGATAAGTGATGCAATAACAGGAATTGATGATATTAGTGACAATGATCATGATGTTACCACTCGAACACAAGGCAAAAGGGGCAGAGAATCTGAGACTTGTCATGTTGTTCGTAATATTGTTGCTAGCATGCCAGAGAATATAGATGGGAGAATCTTGAGTTACGAAGGAGAAACAGTTCAACCACAAAATTCAAGAGGCATTGGCAAAAAATTGACATCAATGAACATGTCGACCAGATTGCCATTTCCAAGATATTATAAGGTATCAAATAATTCTCAAGCCCACACAACATTTGATTATAAAGATGAAGATTCAAGGGAAATGGATTCGAGGTTTGATGGTCTTACAACTAGAAAACGCAAGACACTATTTACAAAAAGAAAGTATGTGAGTGTGAAGAGGCGAAGAATCATGGCATCAATTCCAGAACCAAAGAGACATGTGATGCTATCCGAGGAGAATATGGAAAGGATGCTTATGCGAGTTTGTTGCAAGAGACTTTGCATTAGAATAGTTGGGAAAGATGATTGTGCAGCCATACGCCTTGGTATTTGGAGTAAGACAGCACCTAATAGACATAACTATCTTCTTCAAGAGTTTTCATGCTTTCTTCATCAAGGCACTAATCAAGATTTGAGCACAAGACACTATAAACCTAGATTGAAACCCATGGTTAATGGGAGACCCATTTGCAATCGAGGATATCAATGGTTAACTGGACTATCACATGGCACATACTGGACCATCTGGGCAGAGGTGAAAGAAAAAGTTATTCATACAATTCATGGAAATACCTACAAGCTTAAATGCCATGAAAGCACTATAAATGCAACCGCAACATTAAAGCAAGTTCTCAAAGACCATGCATTACCATAGCCTCATCTTCAACAAACAATGCTAGATGGACGTGTCGAATGCCAACAACATCTTCCTTTGGGAATGACAAAGAAGGTCGTCCTAGAAACTGTCAATAAAACTTTACAAGACAGAGACGAGAGCATGATTTCACGATCAACCTTGTACAAAATTTGGCGTAGAGATTTTTGCCATGTCAAGACACCATGCCATTGAACATAGTAAATGTGAGCAGCAGCGAGGAAGATATATTGAATGGCGATCAATCCATTTATGTCATGTGCAGGATGCTCAAAAGTTGTATGTTTCTTGGAGAGAGGAAGCTATTTCACATGTCGATAAGTCCATGTGCATCACCATTGATGGCATGGACCAGAATACAACCACTTTGCCACGATATAAACGTATTCCACCGGCATTGGAGGGCAAACGTGGACTAAAAACACACTTGTGTAGAGTGTTAGTACATGGATATCGAATCTTTTGTGATGTATGGATTGATAGTTTGCATGACCATGATAGTAACCAAGTTGTTACATCAATCATGAAAGCAATAAGAAAGGTCAGAGATGCTCGCGGATGTTTACCTAACACATTGTGAATACAAGCTGATAATTGTTGGAGAGAGAACAAGAATAAATATATATTTGCTTTATGCTCTATGCTGGTTGGTTTGAAAATATTTGAAGAAGTGGAAGTTGGCTTTCTTCTTGTCGGCCATACACATGAAGACATAGATCAAATCTTCAGTGTTATCTCTGGCGAGTTGAAGGCAATGGATGTTTTGACAATGGAGGATATGCTATTTCGAATTGGGAAAAAAATTGGAGGTTCTCGCAAGGAAGAATCAGAAGTGGCTATCTTAGAGAGGATGGTAGATTGGAGAGTATTCATAGAGCCACATTTACAAACAGGAGATGATGCCCTAATAGGACACACAAATCCACACTACTTTTGGTTTCACATGCATAACAATATTCCAGTGATGCAATGGAAGCACTACTCAGTAGATGGAGATCATTTATGGAGTGAGTCATATGCTTTATTACAACGAATAATTCCATTGGAGGAAACTAGATTTGTTCTTGCAAAAAACAAATCACTTGACATAGATGAAATGAAAGGCTTGAAAGCCTTCATTAAACATCTTCAAAGTATGATGCAGAAATATCCTGAGCAATCAACTAAGAATTTGGAGACAATTAAATCAACTGAAGCACTTATCCAATCTTTAGAAAGACAAGAAAACTTAATGAGCATTGAATACTCTGAATCCTTTTGGCCGGAACAAGCTAGGTCACCAAGTTTTCCTTTGGATATAAATATGTTAGTAGATATGGAGGAAGCAGAGGAATGCCTTTTACCTCGAAAATATTGTGGCAAGAAGGGAGACAAACCCTTACCAGAGTTCATACCATCTAATGAGATTGAAGAGGGTCTATTTGTTGCAGTTTGGGCATCTGATCCAGGTTCAGAGTTGGATGACCAAGGTGGCCCAATTTGGGTTGCAAAGGTTGCTAAGATAGAAAAGGATGACAAGGGAACTCCTATAACATTTACAGCTTTATGGTATGAACCAAAGCCATTGCAAAATCTCCCGAGAAGATATACAATAAAACAACTCTATGAGGGATGCTTGCAAAAGAAACGTGAATGGGATCCAAATAATGAGGGATTAACAGAGGTGTAAGTCAGTAGCATTATTCATTGTTGGAAATCGAGGACACGAAGTTTTAAAAAGAAGCATGGATACAATGTTGAAAAATGTACACAATCCCTGATCCAAGTCGTGTCCATATTAAAAATCATTTGGCAAGGCTTGACCCATCAAGCTCAAATACATTACATGAATCTGATGACTCTGAACGAGATTCAGATGCATAAGATAATGTTTTGTATGCTTTTTTCCATACAAATGGTGTATCTATACACCACTAATAAGATAATTTATTATATGGTTTGTTTTTCAAAAGAAGGGTGTATCTATACACCACTTATATATTGAATTCAACAAACTCTTTTTTTTCAAAAAAATGGTGTATCTATACACCACTTATATGTTGAATTCAACAAACTCTTTTCATATGGTGTCATATTTTCACTTCATAGTGTTAAAATTGAACTTGAGTTAGGAGACTACTACTATTATTATTATAGTTATTGGATGGGGACACCATGCACGAGTTTGGGAATTATAGCTTCACTGAGCCATTTTTTTAAAAAGAGGTTACCACTTGACTTTTTACTAGCTTAATAAGGCCATATTTGTATATCAGTGACCCATTTAGTGCTAAAAAAAACCCAATTTTTTTAGCTCACTAAGTGAAGTTGAGTGGAGAGGATGTGCTCCAAAAAAAAGTTCAAACCAAGAGAGAAAGTCCAAAAATTTTGAATAGTGTGTTTTTATTTTCTTCTGCCCAGAAACCGGTTTGGGACATGCAAATACAGACTCCCAGTCTACAAGTCTAATTTCTTTCGAACCTGTTCGTATCTCCCTTGGATCTATTCCAACCATACTGAGCCTATACTCCTAATTAAACTCCCGTGCGTACCGGCAAAATTTCTTTTGTACTAGGACCCACACTTGGACTTTTTGCTTCGACCCATCTTGTCGTTTAGGAGAGAAGCTCTGTGAAGGAGCTCAAGCAACAAATCCTGTGTTTTGGAAGGCAAGGGAGTTGTAAGGTGCAAACTACGTTTTGGAGCCATTTGAAGGGAAGCTTGAGTGCAGAAGCCATCATTGACTAGGCTTGTCTGGAGATTCACTGGGAGTTTCACATGTGCCAGACTGGTAGTATGAAGTGGCGATTGGGTGTGTATAATCCAGCTCCCATCCCTCTTTGCTTATATGATTTTACATCATGGGGTTGGTAAGGCATGCATCGGCAATGATGCTCCTCCTCGTGGTGATGGTGTCGTTTGTGTGAGTTACCTTGTCGAATTTTGTACCGTTTCACTGCATGATCAATAGCCAATAATATATTTAGAACGACATCTTCTATGTTCCTTCCATATCCGAAACCATATTGTCTAGCATGCACCACCCTACTCGGAATATGCTTGATTCTATTGGCCAAATCCTTGGTCATAACTTTGCACACACATGGATGCTAACTTTGCACCCTGATCTCAGCCGAAGAAGGGCCTTTGCAACAGTAGAGCCTCATAAGGCAACCTATCGTGCAAATTGCTTGGGAATGCATCCAGCTTTACCTTATAATTTGTGCTTTCAACTGGCCTAGTACCCGCAATGCTAGATAAATGCTACATGAAAATCTCAGCTATTTTTGACTCCTCATACACTAGATTTCCCTCAGCATACTTTTCTCTCTAACTGCTCTAAAGAAGAATGCCGACGGTGTGTCACCTTCTTGAAGCCACTTTGAACCTTAGCTGCACCCAGCCTAGCATGCTCTTTAGTGCTCAAGAAAAGCTCAACTGAGGAAAGAAACGAAGGAAAAATAATGGATTCTCAGCAATAGTCAATAACAATTACAAACCCATGCAAACCGTCGCCTTCCCCTGTCTCCTCATTCTTCCTACTCTTTCTCTCCCAAAATCTTTAGCAATCTTAGTAACCATTTTAATACAAGCACTCCATCTACTGAAAGGTCTCGAATAGCATACTTCCTGCATGCTCTATAGCTCTCAAGAAAAGATCAACCGAGAAAAGCAACGAATGAAAAATAGGATCCAATGGATTCTCAGCAATAGTCAACAGCAATTACAAACTCACGCAAACCGTCGCTTTCCCCTATCTCCTCATTCTTCCTGCTCTCTCTCTCCCAAAATCTTTAGCAATCTTACTTAGTAACCATTTCAATACAAGCACTCCATCTACTGAAAGGTCTCGAATGGCATACTTCGTCCTCCTTCCAAGCATGATGAACTGCTATATCAATGCTATCAATTCAAGAAACGATGTGTTAAACTTGAATGAAATCGGGCCTCATTTAGTCTATGCCAACATCTGCAAGTCAAACTTCATAAACAAAAGAAAGTGATAAGCAGAAACTGCTTCCATCAAGACTTTACCCTCTAGTTCAGGCATGTTTGAGTCACGAGCTGTGGGGAAACTCAAGACTTTACCCTCTGTTCAAGCGTGTTTGTGGAAAAACTGAAGTCACGAGATGGACGATAGCACAATAGCACAGGCGGCGAATATGAAACTCTTCAGCTTGCTGGAATGGTTCACAACACAATCAGGAGGGAACAAAATTTGTTTTTGGAATCTTAGAACTACCCAAAATGTCTTGTCAGTCTTTCAGTTACTTGGTAGTGGTGCACGTAATCATGCAACGAACTCTCTATATTTTATTGAAAAATATAACGACGACTTTTGCTTTTTCTTCATCTAAGTACTATGTATTTTGCTATATTTTTATGCTATATAGTGGAAAAAGCATTCCACATTACCTTGCTTTCACCCAATGAGCCTGTGGTGCAATTCGCTACCAAAATCAATCAACTATTGTTACGGGCTGAACCAATTATGAAAGAGAAGGAACTATTTTTTCTTTGGCTGGGCCTCCGACATGATATATCTAGGCGGACAATGGACCAATGACCTCACACTTTTCATGATGCAATACATATTGCTCAATGCATCGAGGCGAATATTGCTTCTAAGAACAAACACACATGTTCTAATCTCGATTCTCAAATCAAATCCCCAGTCGAACTCAGTGTTCCAATGGACATCGATGTCCATAATTTCCAACAAAATTACCTCCACGAGATAGCCAAGGAAGATCTCGACATTTCAATTGTGATATCTATGGCCATGTCACTAACCATTGCAGAAAACCTCCTCATCGAAAGCCTAACTCCATACAAAATGTGCAAATTTTAGTCACAGAAACCTCATCCCACCAGGCCCAACCACAAGCTTGTAACCACAGTGATCACACAAGTTTTAGGTACACCGACCTTAGCACTCCTCAATTCTGGAATCTCTTTCTCCTCCATTAGTTCCAAATTCGTAAAGACAAACAATTTTAAATTCGTAAAGACAAACAATTTCAAAACATAATCAACTCCTCGAATTGAAGTTTACTTTGGTGATTATTTACAAGAAGACTCACATAGTCACAGTCGTACCCTTTGTCCTCAATGAGACTACACACACACACATGATCATTTACAAGAAAAGAAGACTCACATAGTCACAGTCGTACCCTTTGTCCTCAATGAGACTACACACACACACATTATTTTTATATCTTACCTAGGCAACTCTTTCCCTCACAAAAGGTTGTGATTGGCTCGATATTCACAAAGCGCAGATAGATTTTGAAACACAGAGTATTCACTTGAAAGATTGTTTAGCCATTCCATGGTCCAAATTTCCTTTAAAGATTCGACAGTCGCAAATGGTGTCCCCAACACATGAGAGCATTCCTGCACTCACCCAATCCAAGCAGATAAAAGCACTTTTGGAAGTATTTTCGAATGTCATTGCGGATCCAAGCACACCTTCATGCACAACAGCATCGATTTTCCATTCAATTTGCATAGGAAACAACCGTCCCATCTAGATGACATTGAGATTTGTTCTCCAAAAGAAAATGAATCTATTAATAAAGCTATCACTGAGATGTTATAGAAATAGGTAATTCGACCGTTGAAGAGTTCTTGGGCATCTGAACTGCATCTCGTGAGAAACCCTCTCCTGACCTCCGATTTTGCATTGACTTTCAAGCCCCCAACTCGAACACTCAACAAAATGTATATCCTCTTCCCCATGTAGAAGATCTTCTAGATCAGCTAAAAAATTCAACATATTTTACGTCTTTGGACTTGGTAACCGGATATTGGCAGATTTGTTTGAACCCAAAGGATCACACAAGTTCACATTTCGAACTCCTCGTGGTCTTTATGTATTTACCGTCATGCCTTCTGGCCTCTCTGACGTCAAAAGTACTTTTCAGAGGATGGTGAGTCTGATTTTCGAGACCTGATTGAGCAAAAGGTGTTAGTAGTGTATATACATGACATTCTCATACATACAGCTACTTGGGAAGAACACATGCAAGTTCTCAAGAAGGTCATGCAGAAACTCGACAAATACAATCTGAAGCTCCAATTAAAGAAATGCAAATGGGAAACCCTCAAATTGAAGTTTCTCTGGCTGGAATTGATATCAACCTAAGCAAAGTTGACCTAATCATCAACTACCCCTAGCCCAATTCGCTCAAGCAACTGCAACGCTTCCTGGGAATGATTCAGTTCTCCACTAAATTCATTCCAAAATTTGCTCATGTTACAGCCCCTTTCTGCATCTTGCTCCAAAAAGATTCTCCATTTCATTGGGACGACAATTGCAAACAGCCATATGCAGAACTGAAATGGTTGGTGGCAGCTGTTGTCACTTTTCGACACCCTGATTTCTCACGACCATTTTTACTTCGAACAGATGCCTCCGGGCATGGGCTAGGTGCAGTACTCCTTCAGCGAGACATCAATTCATACGATTGGTTCCCCTTGTATTTTGTCAGCCAAAGTCTTTCCAAGGCTGAAAAGAATGACTCTGCAACAGAAAGAGAGATGTTAGCCATGGTTTGGTCATTCACGTAATTACACCCTTACCTACAGGGAAGTTCTGTCACAGTAGAAACCGATCACAAGCCCATGATTCCTTTGCTCAAAAAGTGTCACACAAACCCTACGTGGGTTTTAGCCTTATAGGAGTACACTTTCTCTCTCCGTTATTATCTAGTAATAAATAACGTGATTGCCGATGCATTATCTTGTGACCCCCAAATTCAGAACGCACTAACCAAAAATCACACAGTCCGACCCCGTCAATCTAACAATCCTTCCCTCTAACTAGAACTAAGACCCTCATCTTCGAGCCATTATTTTGTCTGTCAAACAACTGACCATCAACCCACAAGATTCTAGGTCTATGCTTAAAGATAACCTCCTCTATTTCTGCACAACCCAAGAAAAACCTCGTCTTTGTGTATCCCTAATTCCTTAGCTGACCATTACATTGACCATCACATTGATTACTCTATCATGCAAGAAAAACCTCGTCTATGTATCCCTAAGTCCTTAGCTGACCATTACATTGATTACTATCATGCACACCCATTGTTTGGTCACCTAGGTTTACATCGAGTCATGGCTGCTCTTCGTCAAAGTTTCTATTGGCCCAACATGAGAAGCACAATCTCCAGACGTCTGCAACAGTGTGTCTGATGTCAGCAATGCAAAGATCCAATACACAAGCCTCCCAGAAAGTTGGAAAGCATAGCTGTTTCAAGATCTTTTCAGCTAGTGGCGTGGGACCTTATCGGTCCATTTCCAGAATCTAAGCAAGAAAACATATACACCATTATTTTCACGAGTACCTCACTCAGTGGTGTGAAGCGAAGGCTTTACCTGATGCATCCGCCAATTCAATCTAGCTTTTTTTCCTCAATGACATAATTCCATGCCACGGTTGCCCGGACACCCTTCTCTTTGATCAAGGAGCCAATCTCAAATCCAAAGTAATGCATATTTTGACAAAAGCACTGTAAATTCAAGTCACTTTCGCAAGCCCCTATCATCCACAAACAAATGGGTCCTGACAGAGTGTCTAAGAAAAATGATCAAGAGGATGCTTTCCATGTACGTGGACCGCTCCACCAGAATTGGGATGAGATTTTGTCGTATGTTTTGCATGCATACTAGACAACCGTGCAGAGTTGTACATGGATTAGCCCCTTTCGAGCTTTGTATGGTCGTTACCCTACCTTTCCGTCAGAGCTCCCCCTAATTTCATTGCCATCATGAAACAAAGATGCGATTGATTGTGCAACCAATCATCCTATTAGCAATCCTTTGGAACCTACAGATAGCTCAAATGCACTAGGCAAAGAATTACAATGAAGGCCAGACGAAACAGAAATACCAGGTAGGAGATTTAGTATATGTGTATTATCCAGTGCGACAGAAGAACTTAGCGAAGTCTTTCCTCCAACGGTGGCCAGGCCCATACAAAGTTTTACGAAATTTGTGAACCAACATGTACGAAGTCCACCATTGCTCACGTCGTCAGAATGAAGCATTTCATCCCTGACCCCGATCTTCTGGGGGGGGAAGGTGTGAAGGTCGTTGTAAGCAAGGGCTTATGTGTAACGCCAATTGCATGGCGTCGAGTCCATAAGTCCATGTGCGAAAGGACTAATTGGGAAGTTACATGCAGAACGACTGAGAAGTCGAGTTGTCCCAAGCAATAGTCAGAGGTGTTCCTTCCATTCCTTGCAGTAGTTGGCATTCCTTGCAGTCGCCAACTAACTGAGCACCCCACAATATCCTCTCGCGCATATATTTTCCAAAAATTTGAAAATACGTGGATATTTTCACAACTTCCTCTCTCTACCACCAATCTTATGGAGGGGAAATTTTATGTCATTTATCGTGGTGTCGTCGTTAGAGACGTGGCTACGTATTGGACGCTCTGTCAGCTGTGATCAGCTCAGCCATTTTGCAATCGAGTGGAGCATTCGATGTGTCCCAACAGATGTTGCTTGACACGTTTCGCGTCTAATTGAATAGCGACCGTGTGAGCCAGAAGCTCACGCAGTGGAACGTGATCAGTAGATAGCATGTTGTGATTGATTTCACTGGACATTCCGGAAACTTCAAAGTATAGAATACTGACGAGGGAGCGGAATTCTGGGTTGGATACAAGGTCTTACAGGGTGTTATGGCTCCTTTAACAACTGCCAAATATCCTGTTCTCTCACGTTCACACAACGTAAAC
Source organism: Dipteris shenzhenensis (assembly GCF_047967505.1). Lineage (NCBI taxonomy): Eukaryota > Viridiplantae > Streptophyta > Polypodiopsida > Gleicheniales > Dipteridaceae > Dipteris > Dipteris shenzhenensis. Next base: position 34,101,309 of record NC_141606.1, on the reverse strand, counting down.
ATGCATGGCTTTTGCCCCGGCATTAATGTCTTAAAAGTTGGTGGGCTGCGAACTCATCCACGAACAAAGCGTTACTGCGTTGACACGGTATTGAAACAGGCTCAAATCGTGTGCCAGACCCATCCCAATGCGTCCCCACAAAATCAGGTGGTTGCTGTAACCGAAGGGTTGCAGCTGACATCGACTCCAAATGTATCATCTGTTGAAGTAGAAACCAGGTTACGATTTCCAATTATTATCTTATTTGTAAAAACGTTTTGATTGTCATTGCATGACTTCTGAAATGTTCAAACAGGATTATGCACTGTCGGAAGACCAGTTTTGATTAAATGTGACGAGTTATTGAAGAGAGAGAGAGAGAGAGAGAGAGAGAGAGAGAGAGTTTATTAAAGTCTTCGGAGGAAGACCGATGTGTATATGAGACTGTGAGAATCCTAATACAAACTGTGAGGGTGGAGCTACTAAACGAGCATCAACATAGTCATGTCAGAGTGATCGACTACACAGCAATATCATCATCATCATCATCAGGTCATCCAAGTGGTGTAGACAGCGGAAGCATGAAGTCTGCGATAGAGTGCTATCGGCTGATCGCGGGTGTGGTCTTCTGTCGTCTCCTTGTCATTCTCTGCGCCTAACAAGGGCTACAGTGACCTCTGTCAGTCGAGTCTCGACTCTAAACAGAGAGGGGATATCCCATGTGTAATCTGTGCGTCAACCCTCTGTCTGAGCTATCGTGTCACTGGTTGTGTCATGAGGGCCTCGTAGTATGAGGGTCCATATGCTATGACTGGAAGAACTCCATGATCGATCTCTGAGAAGGGTCTCCGTGATCGAAGTAGACGTTCGCGGTGCCTTACTGCCTCATGGATGAAAGCCGCCAAGCATCTCTGGTCTGGATAGGAGAGAAATCGGGATAACACCCCAGAATCTCAACCTCCTGTATGTCACATAATGTGCATATGTGCCTCTCTCGGGGTAGACCCTCCATCCTGCAACTCTCGATACGCAGTCCATGTGAAGAGATCCGAAACTGCCCAATAGGGATCCTCAGTTAGTGGGGTAAGTGAATCTGTGTATATCCTGGTGGGTCAATGAAACCCTCCTCTGTGATATGTAAACATTGATCCCTGTAGAAGCTGAGCTTTATTGGAAGCTTGCTCGGTCCTAACCAGGTTGGAAATGTGTGTAGTTGTAAAAGATCCTCGCGGATGACCTGGTTGACCTCATGCGACAAGAGAGGAGAGAACGGCATGTCAATGCTATACTGGAAGGGAGGGAGTCTATCCATGTGAAGTCGCAGTTGCTCAAACCATCTCTTTGTGTGTGCATACCATCATCTCTGGTCACCTACTGCTGTATGCCATACAAGAGGACAATGCTAGCCACGGTAATCTAATGCGCCTAGAAGTGCGATCCCCATACCCCCTGCCCCGGTAAAGGTAGGTGACAACCTGAAAATATTGCACATCCAGCTGCAGTTGGGATGACCCAAACTCAGCCTGAATAATCTGGTGAGGGACGGACGGCTTACCGCAGATTATCCGCGATAGCACGAGAACCTATAGCCGCTCCACACGAGCCCACTCTATATCTGACAGATCTGGCCCCCAACAAGGGCTGCCGCACATCCTCGTTGGACGGACCAAGGAGTCAAACAGCAATCGCTTGATCCGCGAATCCTGAAGGTGTGAGCGGAAGCATTGCCTCTCTAATCTGGCCAATGAAGCTTATCCCTGCTTAGGCGGGCCTGCATCGCGGGTCTCATAGTGAAGATAGGTCCAGAGAAGATAACCCCAAGGTATGTATATGACGAAACAATCTCAACAGGCGTCCCGTCACACGTGAACTGCTCCCAGTGCATAACGGCTTGAGATGTATTGAAGATCATGACCTTGGTTTTACCAAGATTGACCTTCAAATCATGGGACTCACAAAAGGACTGTAGTGCATCAAGGTGTCTCTCGAGACCCTCTGCTGATGAAGACAAAAGTGCCATGTCATCTGCATATAGCAATATCCGAATCAACGTGCCAACTAGAGAGAACCCATCTCCTCCCAATGTCAGCATAATTGTCTCAAGCTTGTCAATGTATAGGTCAAATAGAGAGAGGAAGGGGAGGGGGAGGGGTGGGGGTGTGTGTGGGGGGCTCGGGGGCGGGGAGTTATTAACGTCTTTAGATGGCCTATGAGACAATACATGTTGCCGAGGTGTGCTTTTCATCAATAGATATATGGATATAGATGTATGAGGTCGATCCGCTGTTAGATTTATCCCTCTATTATGCCAAAAATAATAGAAAGTAGGGCCATTGGGAGGTGTGGCCTCTCTCTCTTTTTTGAAGCAGGTTTGTGATGTACTAGTCTCATTTCAAAATCGAAAGGACCAAGCATCCCTGATAGTGGTATGGTTTTTAAAGGCAATGGACTCGACTTCTGATCTCATAGTAGGGGCCTGGATCAAATGGTCCTTGGTCTTGACCTTGTGGGAGTCAAATATTAAGCATATCTTTTGGTTGAGGTACCATCCATTGTCTTGTGTCTACCTCAATTTGTGCCATGAAGCTCCAAGTTTATCCAAGGCAATCCTCTTTAATCAAAGGAAAATGGTCTCAATGGGACTTACGCTTTGTAGGATGTGTAGAAGGGTGCTCAATTCAAGATTGGTAGGTATGTAGCTGCAAGAGATATGTTTAGTTATTGTAGACAAAATGGCCTCTTGGAGAGACTAGATCAGTTTTACCTGAGGACTTGGCCATGGAGAGGGCAGGTCTATGGGGATTTTAGCAGAGACAACGATGTCCAAGCGACCCCCCATACTTCTTTGCCTAGAGGAGCGACCAAGGAGATTGCCATAGCAAGATGTTAGGATTGCAGACTCCCTCTACCAAGAGGAGGTTAGGAGCCCTTCACTTAGATTTTGACCTTGGAGGACAATGGATAGTTGATGCTATCCAAAGGAGTATTACAGCCTACCAGAAACATGCGGTCAATCAATTCCTCAAGGAGCCCCCAAATGAGGAGTGCATCAAGGGGTGGGCCATAGTATGATCGGATGGGTCATGGGGCTACCATATGGGCTGCCATGTGAGCGGCAGATAGAGAGAGGAAGTACCTGGCAGAGGAGATCCACCATGGAGGGCAGATCTGGCAGAGAAGGTACCAGTGGCTGTCCATGCTTGGAGAGGACAGGACTGCACACGAAACCAGCAAGAGATGGCTCTGTGGACAATGATGATGTCAGCATGTGTACAGATCAGTACGGAGGTGACACATGGCTGTACAGGCCTGAAACCAGGGCTGAACAGAGGCGGAATCTGCAGGAAGGAAAGGCGCAGCAGTTCATGTTGTTTTGGAAGGCCTATGGGCAGGTTTGGGGCAGATAAACAAGGCTGGAACTGCCTGGGCCTGGATGCCACGTGGCCAGCTAGGCCAGCAAGATCCAAGAAAAGAAGGTCTAATGGGACATTTATAGGCCTCCCCATCCAGTCAGCTGGTAGGGAGAAATCCAGTCGGCCAGTAGGGGGATGGCTGGTCGGTTTTATGGCAGGGGGTTCAGCCCCTGTAAAAGGGGCCATTTGAGGCCCTTGTTGGTATCACTTGGAGCAGCCCTCATACAGGAAATAGGAGCAGCAGAAGGACCTACCTTGGCCTATATTCAGGAAATGAAGGAGACTTAGAAGAAGCTGCAGCCTACGCTAGAGCTGCTGCCCACGTAGGCTGGCTACCTTGACAGCAAGGTGGAAGGGATCACTGGACAGAGAGTCTACATAAACTCAGAGGAGTACGCGGGCTCAGAGATCTATAGGTGCTAGGCAGATAGTATACTTGGGTGCTTTTGTGGTTATCGAGTTGGTGCAGCAGGGCCTGAATCTGCTCTAGTGTGGCCACTTTGCTATGGAGGGCTGCATTATTTGCTCGGAGTTTGTTGAAGCTTGGCAGTTGGAGCGGCAAGGGACTTGAGCCGTTCTTCTTGCTAGACCATCAATTGTTGCTGCAAGTCCACAGTTAGCTGTGTGGTTCTCAGTAGTCCCAGTGCTTTGTGCTGTGCTTGTAGCTTAGTGTGTGCTTTCTTCAAGCTGTTCAGCTGTCTTGCATTTGCCTCATAATAATCCACCTCTTCATCATAATCCATCAATTTCTCTGGTAACCCAGTGGCACTGACGCCTTTCAAAAATAAAGGCTTGTGGAGACACCAGATGCATGATTAGGTGTGTTGTTCGAATGGCTTCCAATTCCTTATCCCATAGTTCTCGCCAGTTACCTGTTATGAAATCCCGGGGCTCCACATCATCAAAATAGTATAGTGTCAATGCCCTCACCTAGTAACACTCCTCTAGGATGCCATAATGAGCAAATCTTCTAGGGTGGACCGGCGTACCAGATAGGCAAGTCTTTGGACTTCTCCGTGGTGTCATTTGGTAGGGCATTGCACATTTGTATGGCAGGATGTGGAGATCAAGTCCTTAGATTGTCTATGAGGGAGCAAACACGGATGGGGCCATTCTCATTGCTAGTGGTGTCCCTCAGCTTATCACTTTAGATGCAATGCGTGTTTCTTTGCACAGGCCTCAGTCTTCAAGTATAATCTGGCTTGGGAGATCATTGTCAGTCTTATGGTATTACAAGCTTGGAGATCTAGGTGCATAGAGGCCTTACATGGGACGAAGACTCATGCCTCTCATTGACTCTTAGTGATCTGTCAGGGTATTGTACACACCCTAGTGACCAAGTGGGACAAAATTTAGGGCTCCTCATGTGTTGTGTCAAAGAAGAGGGTTCCTTGCTGTGGCCAATTCCCATGCTGCTTAAAGAGAGAGAGATAAACTGCGATCAACATTGTCACTCCAAGAACCCACTCAATTTGTGTGGGTGATGTATGAGCAAACACTTCAGACTGAGAGAGATAATGCTCAGATATACATCCAAAAGAATTTGTAATGAAATGGAAAACCAAGTACAAAAACTGCCTGCATATGTACCAACACCTACAGCACAATGTCATTGTGGCAAGGCACCAAAACCAGCACCGCATGCTTTCCTTGTGAGGTAGACTCCTCATCTCTACCATTGCCTTCCTATAGGCTTCAATAGCTGCACAGGTTCTACCATGGGGCAGATCTACCCCGCAAGGGAATCATGTTCTAAGGTTCTTGCATGCTTACTTATCCTGTCTTCTTTCCCTCCTTTTTGGGAGAAGGCGTGGATAAATGATATAGCCAGATTGTGGTCAATCACTTCACGACTTGGAATGAACTCGAGGAAGCTTTCTTGAGGACATTTGGAGACAAAAACTTCTACAACCTCATTGTACAAGAACTCAACTCCCTTAAGATGGGTCTGATTGAGATAGTGGAAAAACTGGTCATGAGCCAAAATAGGGTGTGAGTGAGAGAAAGAGATAGGCTAGGGAGTCAAGAAGTGGTACACAAATGTAGAAACCATGAAGGCTTTCATTCATTCATCATCACTAAATGAGACAAGTGAAGTACAAGCCTTATAGGCTACACACTCACACACTTGCACCAAGTGCATATGGGATAAGTCCCATAGTGACACGTGGCACTCACACATGAACTAGTACTAGATCTCTAGTACAACACATCACGCATCACATCAACACACTCTTTGGCTATGATATCTCCAACACCCCCCTTCAAAGCAAAGAGTGTGAGATCCAACACGCACGGAATAGACCGGTCCCCTCTCCACCGCAATACTACAAAGAGCAAGTCCAACTATCCAACACCTCCTGTGTGATAATGACTTCTCAGTCAGCTTGCGACCGGCAAGGGAAAACCATCACTCGTCACCCCCCCTTACTCTAAACTAGGTATCAATACCATCATACCAAAGTAAAAGACAATACATTCATTTTTTGGGGACAACCCAGGGTAGAGTACTTTTATTGACTCAACATAAACACACATAGCATATAGGGCCTAGAAATCCTAAGAATCCGAGTCGTAATGCTCCTCAAATGAGAGGCCGTGAACCTCTGCTGTAGTTGCTTTTACCTCCTCAAGGGGCCCTTCAGGTTCAGCTTGCTCTTCAACAGCGAGATTGGCATGGTGTTTCTCTTGTTCCTATTCCTCCTTCTTGAAGCAATGAGCTTCCATATGTCCTTTCCTCTTGCAAAACCGGCAAATAATATTCTTGTTGGTCTTCCATTTGCTTGTGGAAGCCAATGCGTGATCACCAGGAGAGGCAAGAGGGGCTTCCTTATTATGATGGTCCTTCTCAATGAGTAGTGCCACCATATCATCAAACATGATAGTGACAAGGCAAAATACTTCAAGAATTTGCTTAAAGCAGAATATTCCATGCATACTACAGCCATCTTATCTTGATCATTAGGTGGGCTTTCAAGGTTGAAAGTTGTTGAACAAGAGATTGAAACCTTGCTAGATGATCACTCAACTCATCACTCTCTTCCATTTTCAAATCATAAAACTTGACCTTCAAAAAGACTTCAGAGTTGGTGATTTTATTACCAAACAATGCCTCAAGGCGATCCCAAATCTCCTTAGCTGTTGACTTGAAGTCCACATGATGGATGAGAGAGTTGGCCAAGCAAAGACCAATGAGGGCAATGGCCTTTGCATTCTGCTGCTTCCAAATCTTTTGGTGTTGCTGATCAAGTAATTCAACCTTGTCGTCCTCCTCAACATCCCAAATGCCTTCACGCATAAGGAGCAGCTGCATCTTGGTTTGCCATGTGGGAAAACCTTCCCCCTTGAACTTCTCCACGAGCAAAGAACTAGAAGACAATGAAGTCATGCTAACAAAGACCTTGATGAAGGCAGACAACAAGTTGAGATGAAGGACCAGCAAAGGAATGGGCTGGTCTTGGGCAGAAATAGGTGTCTAGTGGTGCTCCAAATGCCCTAAAATGCAGAACTGAGTGAATTCAAGTCAAATAACTGGAAGTAGATACCCTGAGATGCAAGAATGAGCCAAGGGAAGAGCACTTGTGGGCTTGATGACTGCTCAAGGTGCTGTAATCCTCAAGAAGGTAGCTAGATGGGCGCCAAAGGCAATGATATATCTCGAAATGTGTGAAGTGCTTCAGCACACCAGCTCCAAGGTATCCCGAGATGCTGTAGTAGAGGTGTAGATGTACCAAAATGCGCCAGTAGGTCACCAGTCCAGGAATCGGCTATTCTAGATGAGCTGGAGGCTAGGAACAGCCCTGAAAATGGCTCTGTTGAAGGTGGTTCTGCAGCAGCAACCCTAGAATGTCTCAAGAATGCAATAACTGCTCCAAAATAGGTCGAAAAAATCTCCAAAAGTCATGAAAATCTGCAATCAATCCCTATGGGTGGTTGGCTCTGCTGCAGCGGCTTGGAAACCCTAAAAACGGCAATGGAAAGGCTCCAAATCAGCTTGTGTGCAGGCGCATGTGGCTGCAGGGTACATGGTGTGAGTGAGATAGAGAGATAGGCTAGGGAGTGAGAAAGTGGTATGCAAATGTAGAAACCATGAAGGCTTTCATTCCTACATCATCACTAAATGAGAGAAGTGAAGTACAAGCCTTATAGGCTACACACTCACACACTTCTTTTCTTTTTTTTTTCAAGAAAGAGACTTCTATTAAGTAAGAGAAAAAACCCGCGAGAGCAAGCTCAAAGTGGAATACATCATGAAATCATGAGGATAAATAAAAAACCCCCTCAGAGTGAGGTGGAAAACAACCAAGGCTGAGGCTAAAAGTGCCACCTCAACCCTGTAGTAGTCTCAGAGAAGAAAGGAGAATCCTTCCGTTCCTGAAGAAATAAGCCCTCCTAGCTGAGGCTGCACGGGAGGCTCCCTGCATACCCGTCCATATGGCCATCAAAGTAGCCAATGTGTGTGAGGGATGAACCTGAGTACCCTCCAAAGCCTCTGTGCATCTGGCTCTCCAGATATGCCAGGATGCTATGCTCGCTAGAATCTCCCAAGAAGTATCCACAGAGGCATGTACAGCTGTAAAAGGAAGGTGTGTTACCACATCCAATGAACAGGACTCAGTCCGATGACGTCGAACCGAAATGGCCCGGGAGGAGTCAAATCTCTCATAGAATACTTAAGGCCCTATAAGAGAAAGCCCAGCCACTGAGCCCCATGTCGTAAAAAATGGGGAGTGGACAAAGTGACCAAAAATCCTGGCTACCCCCATCCAAATCATCCTCGCCTGTCTGCAATCCCATAAGCAATGCTGAATAGTCTCCGAAGCAGAGAGACATCGAGGGAAAGTAGGGTCGGCTCCGAACCTGGACCTCCAAAGGTTCACTGCAATCCCACCATGGATAGAAAGCCAAAATAAGATAGTGATCTTTCTATTCCTGTGGGATTTCCAGAGTCTCCTCCAGAAGCACCTTTGCAGATCCGCAGTGATATCAAATGTCTCCCAATGAGGAACTCTGGAAGGTCTCCAACCTCTACTACTGAGCTGATATCTCCTGGCATTACTGACCGTGTAACGAAAGAAGGGGATGCTCTTCTCTCGATGCCCTGCGTCAATCCACTCCCACTCTCCGGGGTCCCACTGCAAATACCTGATGGGAACTCCCCCATAGAGCCAAAGCCTCCAAGACCCGGTGGAGAGTAGCCGGGGGTCTGGGTCCAGGAACCACACTCTGAATCTGATCCCTGCACCAAAAGACCTACAACCCTGATAGATTGAAAAGTAGACTCAAGCAAGATGTCCTCTATGGACCTGAGCAATCTGCCACCATCTTGGACACTAAAAACTAAAGCATCCTCCTGTGCATCTCGAAAGGCCAAAACCTGAAGCGAAACACCGCCTCTCGTAAAAGTACCTGCCCAAGTGGAGGAAGTGAGTGGCATATCATCTGTGTCTACCCAAACCTCTGGAAGGGCTGCCTCAATCTGCAAGATCCTCCCTGCACTCCCTCTGAGATGTCCTGTCAACCTTGATTTGGACTCCTCTGGAAGCCTGCGGAAAGCTTTCCAAGACCCCATAGATGATGCAGGTCCCCTCTCCCACCTGGACCACTGCATGTAGAGTGAGGCACCCAGTGGTCTGCCATGATCATCTAAAATACTATCATTCCACATGATGGGTTGCCTATCAATCTCTTCCTGAGAGGAAGGAGGAATCCTCTGAAGAGTGCTTCTGAAACTGGCCCAAGCTTTCAGAATGGCAACCATGAGAGGGGACGAAGGTGATTTGAGGTGTGCTGTGGTGAAGATCCACCTAACACTGCTCATCCAGTCTCCTCCTGAAGAAGGTGTGCACCTTTGTATGCTGCAAGAAAGTCCTTCCACGGTTCCTGCCCTGGCATAAGTCCCCGCACCACCATCTTGCAAAGTAAAGCTCTGCACTATAAATGGAATAAGTCCCATAATGACACGTGGCACTCAGAAATGACTCACACATGAACTAGTACTAGATCTCTAGTACAGCACATGTAACCGGCCTTCAGTTTCCTAAAGGGTAGTAGACCATAACTATCATTGCATATTCATTATTCACAGCCACATTGCATCATTTCCAACCAAAGGTCATCCCATTTTTCAACAAGTACACGACTACGTCAAATAAATAATCGCTTGGTGTGTAACCATAATGCATGACACAGCTTATGTTCTGTTTGTGCAAGATGTTATTAATTATTTTATTTGCGTCACTTGTTGTTTTGAATGCCAGACTCGCCTTTTTTTTTCTTAAAAGAGAAAAAATATGTCAACATGGCTACCTTTATAGTTTTAAATGAATCACTTTGATGTCCTTCAAGAAGCCATGCATAGCTTAGTAAAGAGAATAGAAAATAACTAAAACAATGAGGTTTTATAAATGATATCTCTTGCACCAGTTGTTTTATGCAAAGTGTTGATGGCAACTTTCCTTTTTTTTTTTCTTTATTTGACATTTTTTTCTTTTACAGTCTCAGTAAACAATAATCTTTTCACTAATCGGCATAAAGCCCGTTTGACAAGCATAAAGCCTATTTCCAAGTGAGAATTATGAAAAGATAAACATAGTCCTAGAGTAGATGACACCTTATTTATGCAACTTGTTGGTAGCTTAATATAACCGTTGCCACAAGATTAGGCATACGCTATAAGTCATTGTAGTATACAAGACACCACACTAGCCCCAAGCACTTGGCACTCCTTCCAGTATTTATTTATTTCTTTAGGAATGAAATGTGTACATACAACAAGGGCTCACTTGTGCTCTGCCCCACAGGCAATTCCACTAACCAAGCCAAACCTTGGCTATAACCTACATTCTATCCTAGTGCACACAGTAGTGCCCAAGTGCCAAGGAAAAGCTAAGGCATTCACCATTGTCCATGACCAACTGTAAAGGTGTCCAAGCATTCCAAGCATCCAACTTGCTCAACAGGTTTGGCAAAATTCACAACCCACTGACCAGCCTCTCAGGGTGACCAAGCATCAACACAGATCTCAAACTGAAAAAGTGACCTCAATACAGGAAGAAAATCCACACATTGCTCCTCTGACACCCATTAGCTTCAAATGACTTCAATCCAGCTCCACATGGTTCCAGATTAGCTCTAAGGGGCTCCAACCCAGTCGAGAACACCTCTAGGGGCAGCAGATCCAGCAATCAGGAGGCAGCAGGAGGAATTAGCAGCTTGGAGAGGGAAGAGAAGAGAGAGAAAGGAAACTGGAGCTGAGAAATGTGAGAAGAGCAAGGTTCACTGGTGAAGAGGCCAGGGCAAGAGAGAAAGAGCTAGTCTGCCATGGCAAGGTCCACCTGCAACCCGCAGCCTGCCCTTGAAATGCGTGAACAAGCCTTGGAAGAATGTGCCCAAGCTGGCTGCTGCTGTCCGTACAGCAGTGTCCGTACAGCAGCCTTTAGTGTCCGTGCAGCAGCAGCAGAAATTCAGCGATAAAAAACACCTCTGGATGTGGGCAGCAGCCTCGAGGTACGTGCAGTTGTCTCGAGAGGTGTGCAAACAGTAAACCAGCGTCAAACCAGGCCCGTACAACAGCCTTTAGGACCCCGTACAGCGTGGAACATATCCTTACAGCAGCCTTGAATGGCCGTACAACAGGGAGCAGATCCATACAGCAGCTTTAATGGCCCCTACAGTCCGTACGGGGGGCCTTGAATGTAGCGCTTGGAGTGTGTACAGCTGTATGGACTGCCTCGAAATGCGTGGAGACCCAAGAAATGCATGGAGCGAGCTTTGGAAAATGTGCCAAGCCAAAACCACCTTTGACCTTCAAGAAAAACGCAAGAGAGCATCCCGTAACGTTGAGGAGAGGAGAAAGGAAAGGGGAGGTGGTAGGTAGTGCATGAGGGGCTGCTACATGGCACCCTCATTAATGATCTAACCCCACAAAACCAAGGGAACATTGGTTTGCTCCCACAATAAAGTTCTAACCCTTCTAACCAATAAAACATTGGTTTCCTAGGGCCCAACTTTATGACCCCTCTAAAACCTTGCCTTGCCCCTAGCAAGTAGGCCTAGTGTGTGCACCTAGGGACTCTGGGAAGTGTCGCTTCCCCTGGGCTAATCCCCTAAGCCAATGTTAGTCACGGTTCATAACTTAGCCTCCTCGTGACAAAACATCACACATCACATCAACACACTATTTGGCTATGATGTCTCCAACAGCTCGGCTACCCTTAACCTAGCCACAATTCTCATACCAAGGGTGGGACATGAGAGCTCCATCTCCAATTAGTTAAAAAAAAATTGGAGACTCTTTCTTAGGCATCCGTCAGTAGCTCTAAGAAATGGCGACGCCAACTGAGAACACTAGACTAGGCTCCAAGCAAGAGACTTCTTCTTGGTGGGCACCCTTTATAGTAGCATCTACTTTAGTGATGAGATCTCCTAGCTTAAGAATTAAATTGAGGAGCTACGTCAACAAAGAGTCTACACAGACAAGGTAACCTAGCTGAAGAAAGATTTGGAAGAAAACAAAGAGAGCCAAGAACGGGGTAACCCGGTGTGTATTTTGCACAACCATCCGACACTAAGCTTCAAGAATGTCTGAACAAGAGGTATTATTCCTTACGCAAATGTCCCAGCCATGACACCACAGAGTGTCTACTTGAAGGGTGTGCAGAAGATGCAACAAGGTCTCGCTCAAGGCATGCTGTTTGAGGAGGAATACATGATAAACATTTCTCGGTCTCACATTTGATAGTGAGGGAAGCCTCTGAAAAGATCCACCTATGGGACTTTTGCCACTTATCTCTAGTGCAAGTGTGTTCCTAAGAAGTCCTTGCTGGAACAAGAGCTTTCAAGGATCCGAGCCTAGAGTGAGACCTCGTATTACCAACTTGCCTAAAAGAGCCTTGCTTTGCATCTTTTAGTCCACCCAATCCGGGATCTCCTAAGCCTCCCCAGCCACTGTGAGAAAGCTAACTGATTTGGTCCAGTTGGTCCTAGCCCTGAAGGCCAAACAATCTCTCTCTAGGGCTCCTTGGACCCCCTATAGGTTCTCTGTCATGCCCTCCACAAAAGGTGTCGTGCAAACTCCAAGTCCAATAGCTCCCCCTCCTAACATATCAGGAGCTACAACCGAGTGAGGCCGCTGCCTAGAATTGCATGTGTCTCCACCGGTCCTACGGTTCTGAACAGAACTTGTCTACATGTTGGGATGGAGCAGTGGAATATACGGATAGATAGAGAGCAAAGCTGCGAATAGAGAGAGACAAGCGAATTGTGACTAGAGAGAGAATAGAGTGCGCAAGAGAATTCAAAAAAACCTCTGCATGTGACTATAGAGAAAAACTCCGATGAATGATTACAACCCCAAGGCTGAAGTGTGCTATGTTTGACTAGTAACTGAGGCTGAACTGCACCTCTAGGAACACCACCTACAAGCTGGAATTGTGCCTACAATGTGTACAAGACCAAGGCCTAATGGCCCTACATATAGAGGGAAATTGACAATGAACCTGACTGACCAGGTCTGTTGACGTGGCTGACTCACCCGACTAAGTTTGGTCAGGTTAGCCCAATCATGTCTAGTTAGGTTAACCCAACTTGGTCAAGTCAACTGACCCAACCCTAGTTAGGTCTCAAATCGGCCTCTGACTTGGTTATTGGCCCAACATATGGTCTTTACCAAGCCCTGAACTAACCTATACCAAGCCTACTAACTAAGCCTCTAACCCTAGCTTGTGCCTTGGCCCTCTTTGGGCGGGCACACCCACATAGAAGCCCTCTCCCCTAAATATAAAGACAACTCATGAGATTTCTCGTGGACCACGGGTACAACTGCTCTGTGGTGTCCAAGTCCTCGTGTTTGGAGCTCTTCATCAATCAGAGTCGCTCCAACTTTTGTCCACAAACAAAGGGGTCAAATAGTTTTTCTCTGTTCAAGACAAAGGCAAAGCCCCGGCTGTCTCAAATGGTAATGCTTCTTTTCCTGTGCCTTTGTCCTCTCCACCTCAGGGGAAGGGGGAAAAAAATTAGACTGATGGATGGCAAACTCCTCGGAAAGTGATCTCCCCCAGGCAACCTTTGCCTTCTTAGACTTGGAGTGGTGCATCCTCTCATGGGAAAACACCTGCTGAAAACTCTAGTGTTGGCTTGACCTGGGCTGCTGTGACTTCAAATCAGACCTTGTTTCCTGAAGAAGAAGTTGCTGCACTTTTGTCCTCTCCTCAGGCTGATGCTTCATCCCAAGGCAGAGGCCCGGACATTGAGGTGGAAATGCAGACGTAGACAGCCCATTACTTGCTATACATACCTATCCCATAACTATAAATATGCTTGATCATCTGAAGTATGTTACTCTCAATGTACAGGGAGTGTGTGATGGTTGCAAATGGAAACTGATCTGGATGTATATTAGGCAATTGCAGCCTGATATAGTTGCTCTGCAAGAGCATAATCAGCATATGTATGCTGGTCAGACATGCCATTTTGTTGGTTATGATATCTTCTATGCTGGAGAGCACTCCTTTTCTGGTGTAGCTTTTTTAGTAAAGCACGACCTTTAACCTATTGTGGCTCTCAATGATCACCATGGTAGATGGATTATTGTTCAATGCCTTGTTCAAGGGGAAATTTTTGAATTTGCATCGGTTTATGCCTCCCAATCTTCTCGTGATAGAGCTTTGATCTGGGCTGCCATGCATACTTATCCATGGTGACAACATGCCTTCATTTGTGGTGACTTTAATGCCCCTCAATCAGGTGACAACACCTTAAGCCACACTCATATGTTGGCTTCTGAAACACAGGCATGGTCTGATTTTTTGCTTCAGTTGTGCCTGGTTGATCTCTGGAAGGAATTACAGCCCATGCTTCTGGGCTATACCTTTCAGCATAATGCTCAATCTTCTTATTGGGCACGCTTGGACAGATGGATCCACAGCATTGTGATGCCTTTACTAGTCAAATTTGGGTTGATCATGCTTTCACACATTTGGATCATGCTCCTCTTTGGTTGAGGCTTTCCTTACATGAATTTCCCATTGACAGATTGCCTTGCCGAAGGATTTTGCTGATTAATAATAGTTATTTGGAGCATGCTAACTTTAAAGCCTTGGTCTCTAATGCTATTCAGCCTCTCTCCTCTCAGATACACATTGGTTTGGATTATGCCTGGCAGGCTTTTGTTGCTCGGATGCAAGCATTCGTTTGAGATTATGGCAAATCCTATATGCAAGCCACAAGGGAGACTGTAGCACATGCCAAATTTACTTGTTAGAGTTTGACTGAGCTACAATATATTGATCATCTTGTGGCTACATGATCACTTCATGGCTTGGAATTGGATGCTAATCGCGGCATGGTTGCTCAAGCTTATGCTGATGATTCTTTCTTTACCCCGAAGAATACGTCCCATGATCTTGGTGCCTTGATGCAGGCCCTCTCTGTTTATGGTTTGGCAGTTGGTCTTCATATTAATTTTCAAAAGTCTATGATGCTTCCTTTGCATTCCAAAGACTAGCATAGGCTATTATGGCACGGGGATATCATTCCACCCACTCAGTTTGTTCGTCATCTTGGTTACCCTTTGGGGTGGGAACTCACTCGCCAACAACAAACTGATTGGGTTTTGGCTAAGCTTTGGAAAAAGCTTGAGTATTGAAAACTGGCAACGTGGCCTTTGCACGTTCGTCTTCGAATAGTGCAGTTCATCCTTGTGGCATATATGCAATTTTACTTGCCATTGATCATGTTCACTAAGGCAGATCTTACATCTTTCATGTCCGTCTTTATGGAAATCTTCTAGCAATCCAAACATGGCCGAAAAAGTCTCAGGCTGCTTTCGATGCATTACATTTGTTCTCCCAAGATGCATGGTGGATTGAACATCACGGATATTCATGTGCATATTCTTGCCCACAGGGGAAAAATGTTGCTGCAATTTCTGCAAGGTGATCAGCCTTGGGCTCTTATGATTAGGACTCTGGTCACTCATATCAGTATTTTTGCGTTTGGTCATTGGCAACTCGATCAATGGGATTTCTTTTTTGGCTGCACTAATGGCACTTTGCCTGGCTGCCCTCTCATTTGGAATGGAATGGACGGCAATATTTGCTTGGGAATTCTTTGAGAGCTGAAAGCATTCATTGGTCGAAAGCCTTTCAGCCTCCCTTGGCTTTACAAGAACCTCGACGTTCCTACTTTGTCTCGTTTAAAGGGATCACCTCGGTTGCTGATGTTATAGATGATGCTGGTACTGTGCTCCCCTTTTCTCTAGCAGCCACTACATATGGATTGGACTCTCATTATCGTCCTTTGTGGCGACAAATTACTTCTATGCTTTTGCCTTTTGTTCAGATTCCTCCTTTGGGACTCTAGGACCGGCTGGAAGATTGGACTTTGACTTCTCCAGGGTCCTCTTCTCGTCCTTTGAGGCTATCTGAGATTACTGTACGTGCATTGTATAAAATCATTTTGCCTCAACCTTGGGTTTCAGAGAGAGGTGATTCTGTTTGGTGAATGCATCGCCCAGCCAAGTGGTGGAGGAAAAGATTACAACAACTTTGGGCCTATAAAGTACCGCTTCAGCAACAGGTTTTCTTTTGGCAAGTTCTTTTGGGAGTGTTTCCATTTGGACAACTATTAGCTCATTGACACATTGCTCCTGCACTTTGCCACATAGATTCTGCTTCTTCGGAGACTGTGCCTCACTTGTTTTTGCATTGTCCGTGCTCTCATGAGTTTTTTGATCTGCTTCGACAACGCTTGCGAGCGAGATTCCCATCTGTTCCGTTTGGGAAGTTCTTCTGGCTATTTGGGTTTCATCCATCCAGACCCGAGTTTCATCTTTTCTTCATTTGGGTTTGCTACTAGGCACTATGGACTTTAGGGACATATATGAATTGTAAAGTCTTTAGTGATCCTACTTTCTCTCTATTTGGCTTTTTTAGGCGTTCTTTGCAGCAATCTTTCTTTGATTACTTGTAGACCTGCTGCATAGATCATGAGGTCTTTTTGGCATATACTGAAATTTTCAGTTGATGTAATTGTAGCATCTTATTTTGAGGTTGCTACTCATATAATATAATCAATCAAAGATTTCACCCCAAAAAAAAGTATGTGTGTGTGTGTATTTCATGGGCAAAGTGATGATAATTCCCGTTTTACATGCTTGGTCTGAATTTGCAGTTTGTGTTGGCAAAATTTCTTCTTTTATCTTTCTGGGAAAGGGTTTCTATTATGCTCACTGTATAGGAATTGAGATAGTTTTTCAATTGGTGAGCATGGGAGGAGTTCGTGGTGCAGGTCATTTGGCAATGGTGATGCCTTGGGATCCTCTTTTTGACCCGACACAGCAGTCTCTCCTTCGACAGTGTCCAATGTGGGTTTCACTAAGGATTTGCCAGTTCCTTTTCTTCCGCATATACATTCTCTGGCAGCCCTTCTATGAGACTGATGGAAAACTTGATACAATGAGCAAGGGTGGGGCTGAGAGTGCTCTCAACGGAAGCAAGAACGGAAGAGGGAGAGAGAGAAACAGAGAGCCACACAAGTTTTGGTGGGTGCAGAACCACCCTAATCTTCTTTTTCATTCATTTATATATGTGTTTGAGTATTGTACATAACCGGGGTAAAGGCACAGTGACCTTTAACCCCCACAACCTCCCACTTAAAGGACAATGTGCCTTTAATGGAGAACAACCAGTGAGCATACTATCCAATGCCCATCAATACACGACAATACTCAAACCGCTGACTAGGTAGACTCTTCGTTAGCATATCTACAGGGTTATCATCTGTATGAACCTTGACAAGCTCTATGTGCTTGTCCTCAAGTACCTCCCTGATGAAATGGTACCTGACCTCAATGTGTTTGGTCTTTGCATGAAAGACCGGATTCCGTGCTAGCTGAATAGCACTCATGGAATCACTATGCAATGTCGGTACACCTGTATGAATCCCCAAATCTCCCACTAGCTGATCAAGCCATATAGCCTTCTTGCAACCCTCTGTGGCTACAACATACTCAGCCTCTGTGGTAGATAAAGCAACACACTTCTGTGCGCGAGACATCCACGACACTGCACCACCTGCAAAGGTGAACACATAACTAGAAGTGGATCTCCTACTATCTACATGCCCTGCATAGTCTGAATCTATGTACCCAAGTACACGCATGTCTTCTCTACCAAAGCAGATGCACATCTCCTTGGTACCATTCATGTACCTCATGATGCACTTAATTGCCTCCCAATGCCTCTTTTCTGAATTAGCCATATACCGGCTAACAACTCCCACTGCAAATGCAATGTCTGGTCTAGTAGCTATCATAGCATACATAAGACTCCCAACCGCTGATGCATAAGGAACCTTGGCCATCATGGCCCTTTCCTCATCTGATTTGGGACTATCTGTATGACTCAGTTTCATATATGGAGGCAATGGAGTACTCACTGCCTTCCCCCCCTCCATATTGAAACGCTGCAATACTTTTGTAACATACTCTTTTTGTGAAAGCCAAAGGAGTTTCCTACTCCGATCACGCGTGATGCGCATACCAAGAATATGACCTGCAAGTCCCAAATCCTTCATATCAAAGGCCTCATACAACTTGGCCTTTAATGCATCTAGCTCATAAGTATTCTTGCTAGCTAATAGCATATCATCCACATATAGTGCCAAGATTATCAGGCTATTATCCTTAGCCCTTTTAGTATAGAGGCAGTGATCAATTTCACTACTTCTAAAACCCTGGGACCGAATGAAAGCATCAAACTTCTGATACCATTCTCTAGGCGCTTGCTTAAGACCATAGAGACTCTTCTTCAGCTTGCAAACTAAATGCTCTTTGCCCTTTTCTTCAAAGCCTTCCGGCTGCACCATGTAAATTTCCTCATGCAAATCCCCATGCAAGAAAGCTGTCTTGACATCCATCTGCATAAGCTCCATATCCTTTGCTGCCACTAGTCCAAGCATGCATCTAAGTGTGGTCATCTTTACAACCGGAGAGAATATCTCATCAAAGTCCACACCTTTCTCTTGCTTGAACCCTTTAGCGACCAAACGGGCCTTGTACCTAGGCACATCATCACCTATGACCTTCATCTTGTAGACCCATTTACATGGCAATGCTTTCTTTCCATGTGGCAAAGAAACCAAGTCCCAAGTCTTATTCTTCATAAGTGAACTCATCTCTGATTGCATAGCATACTCCCACTTGCGTTGATCCTCATGCATCATAGCCTCTCTGTAGCAAGAAGGCTCCCCGCAATCAGTAAGCATCACATAGTCTACTCCTGGAACAAACCTATCAGGCGGTCTAGACACTCTAGATGATTTTCTCAAGAGCATTTCATCTTGCTGTCCCACCTGCATATCAGCCACATTTGGCTCATCATTTCCACTAATAGATGATCCATTATCTACCCTTGATTGTATACCTGTGGGAGTACTTGGTGGTACCATTTCTTTCACATTTGGTACATGGACAGCTTGCTGTCTATCAACATATGCAGGTGGATTCACATCCTGGAAAGTGATTCTCCTCATTTCCACATCCCTCATGGGTGCCTTATGCATCTTCTTCTCATCGAAGACCACATCATGGCTCCATATGATCTTCTTTGCTTCTGGATCCTAGAGACGATAGCCCATCTCTCCACTTCCACCATAACCTAGAAAGATGCATTTCCTAGACTTAGGATCTAGCTTCTTTCGAAGCTCTTTTGGCACATGTGCATATGCCTCACACCCAAATATACGCAAATGAGAGTAAGAGGGCTTCTTGCCATTCCATGCCTCTTCAGGAATACCACCATCCAAACTCTTACTAGGTGATCTATTGATCACATGCACTGCAATCTTCATTGCCTCAGCCCAAAAACCACCAGAAAGACTTGCATTGGAAAGCATGCATTGCAGCCTTTCTTGAATGGTACGGTTCATCTTTTCTGCAACTGGATTTTTCTCTGGAGTACGAGGGGATGTGAGCTCCCTCTTAATCCCACGTGTATCACAGAAATGTTGAAAGTCATGAGAGAGATACTCTCCACCATTGTCAGTCCGTAGGCATTTAAGTGTTCTACCTGATTGATTCTCAACCAAGGCCGGCCATTTCTGAAATACATGGAACACATCACTCTTCCGAGCTATAGCATAAGCCCACACTTTCCTAGTTGCATCATCAATGAATGTCACATAGTATTCAGCCCCGCCTAATGACCGTGTAGGCATGGGACCACATACATATGAATGCACCAAATCAAGCTTTTCAAACTCTTTCTTTCCCCTTCTTTTATGGGCTGATTTAGTCTACTTCCCATAGAGACAGTGCTCACAAAATTCAAAATCAAAGAAACTCAAATGTGGTACATAACCCAAATGGCATAAGAGTTTCATTCCATTCTGGCTCATGTGCCCCAACCTGCAATGCCACAAAGAAGTGCTTGGCTACTCAGTTATTGCAACAACATGATCAAATACCCCTGATACATGTAAGGGATACAAAGTCCCACACTTGGCACCCCTGGCCAAAAGCATAGAGCCCTTCTGAATTTTCCAAGTCTGAAAGCCAAAAGTGGTGTGAAAACCAGCATCATCTAGCTGACCCACTGAAATAAGACTCTTGGTCAACTTAGGCACATGTCTCACATGTTTCAAAACAAATGCAGACCCATTTGCAAAAGAAAACTTTATGTCACCTGCTCCCACTATGTCACATGCATAGTCATTTCCCAGATGCACACAACCTGTCTTTCCACTGTCATAAGTGGAGAACCGTTCCCTATGGGGAGTAACATGGAATGAAGCACCAGAATCCAAAATCCAATCCTGGGAATATGCATCATCTGAAGTGGTAAGCAACTCTGTAGATAAACTAGACATGAAGAGAACGTCATTGTCACTATCATGTGTGACTGTATTGATCTCCTCGATCTTCACTTTTCCTTTGTTCTCCCTTGGACTCTCCTCCTTTTGATTTGCACCCCAATTTGCATTCTTTTTCTTATCCTTTTGCTCTCTTTTCAGCTTGTAGCAATCCTTTTTCATATGGCCCTTCTTGCCACAGTGGTAATACTCAATGTTCCGTGCTTTGGATTTGCTACGAGACTTCCCTCTTTCTTGGGACTTCCCCCTGAACTGTGATCTGCCCCTTTGCACATTAAAGGCTGCATCCTGCTTGTTGCCATCCATAGACTTCCGTCTAATCTCCTCAGCCAACAAGCTACCCACAACATCATCAAATTTCAGTACTCCACTAGGTGCAGAGTTACTGACAGCTGTACGGAAGGTATCCCAGCAGGATGGCAATGAACATAAGAGAAATATTGCCTTAGTCTCCGCATCAAAGTTCATCTTCTGAGCCTGAAGCTGGCTGAAAATAATATTGAATTCATTCAAGCAAGAAACAATGGAGACGCCTTCCTTCATCTGCAGCTCAAACAAACTCTTCATGAGGTAAACTTTATTAGAGGCAGTTTCTTTCTCATAAGTGGCACACAATTTCTTCCACAAATCTTCTGTAGTCTGCTCATTTACTACTGTGAACTAAACTGACTCTGCAAGATGAAGTCTAATAGTAGACTTTGCTAATGCATCCAACTCATTCCAATCATCCTCAGACATATTTGCAGGCTTAGCTTCAATCCCTGCCAAGGGTTTAATCTGCTTCTTTTGAATAAGCACATCCCTTATCTATTCTTTCCACAAAGAAAAGTTTGTCCCATCAAACTTTTTAATGCTGAAAAACTCCTTTTCAGACATGGAAGAGGATGCCATGATGCAAATGAAGCAAAAATCCCAAATGCTAGTGCCTACAAGAGAGAATCACACCAAATACCAGGTGCACCCAAATGTGTATGCCACAATAGAGTGAGATATCACCAAAACTCATGTCTCTAAGCATCTGACTCATGTGCATATACTATGCATCCATATGAGCAAATCTGGCCCAAAAGAAAATGCCAACTGCAATGGCAATCCAAAATGCCAATAAGTGCCAAATGACTCAAGCATAAACACCATCCACTGGCATATGCATTAATAATATCTCATCCAAGAGAGCATAGCACTATCAGTGCATCACCTGCAATGTGTCAAAGCTGTCCCTCAGCATAAAATAGCATCCATGTGCAAAGCGTCCATAAAAATAGCATCCCACAAGGCAATTTAGGCCTATCAACGCATCCAATAAGGATCGCAATGCATCCAAATGGCCTATAAATCATCCACTACAACCCAATGCACACCACGAATGAGCACACAAACTGCAACCAGAGTGATCTGCATAAGGTCGTAGAAGTTTTAGGACCTTCTGAGTCCACCGGAACTTACAGATCTGCAAATGGTTGTTCCAAACTTGAGTTCCAACACCCAAGCTGAAAAACGCAGAAACTGACACAATGAGTCAGAAATCCAATGAAATGATCCTAGATTCAAGAATGAAGGTGTTTCCAAGCTCCTGAAGTGAAGTGGACACCAAAAGCAAGCAATAGTTGCCTCTATAAGTCAATACGGAGTCTCTGTCATCGAACGGAACAGGGAAAAGCTCAAAAAACGACTTTTTCTTTGAAAACACTTAACAGGCTCTCAAAACCACTTCGCAAAACCAAAGTGACTTTCCCAAAGGTTCCTCCAAGGTCTCTACACACTCGGATGCAAGTAAAGTCACCCACAAAGCTTCTCCTTCCTCCCACAGAGCTGCTGAGCTTCAAGCATTCACGCACACTCAGCTAGATCACCCGGGCTCTGATACCAGTTGAGAGTGCTCTCAACAGAAGAAAGAATGGAAGAGAGAGAGAGAGAAACAGAGAGCCACACAAGTTTTGGTGGGTGCAGAACCACCCTAATCTTCTTTTTCATTCATTTGTATATGTATTTGAGTATTGTACATAACCGGGGTAAAGGCACAGTGACCTTTAAACCCCACAGGAGCTACTAAGCGAGCATCCTAATCCATGCTAGAAAACTATGGAGACATAGTCAATGCCATCATCATACATATCACCATAGTCATAATCCTCCTTGGCATCATCATCATCATAACAGATGCAATTTGATGCGATACAATTCAATATAATGCAGCACACACACGACAAAGAAACGTCAAGGTATGCCTGGTGATGGTCTAGGCAGAGTAGGCAAGAAGCCCGTGAGAGGTCGTTGTCTAATGTCTGGAGTAGTCCGTTGTGCCCTCTTGATGGCAACTCTACGCGTGACAAGCGCCATATACAGATACATACATACATACATACATACATACATACATGCATGGAGATAGATAGATAGATAGAGAGAGAGAGAGAGAGAGAGAGAGAGAGAGAGAGAGAGAATAGAATGTTGTATTATCGTCCTCTGGGAGCCGAAAAATGACCCATGGGTACTCATCTGATCAGAGAAGATACAAAAAAGGAAGTCTCTGTCCTCCAAAGAGGAAGGGTCGATAAAGTAACGCAGTATCACTGCTTTATAGCCTATGACATCGTGCATTGTTCTCTATGCTTAAGAATCCTACCAATATATGTGCCCAAGATAGGAGGATGTACATGCGTGAGTAGGCTCACAAGATTTGAGTGCCTCTCTATGACATTCTGAAAATCTTTCCTTATGTGGGCATACTGTGGGCATGTCAATAAAACATGTGCTTCTGTCTCCACATCCTGCAAATCACACATTTGGCAAATTCGTCGATCTCTTGAAGTATCTCCCTAGGCTCCTCTCTCCACCTCTAGCATATGAGAACGGGTACGCATACTTGCAATATTACGCTTGACATTAATAGGTATGGGCATGCTTATGTATCTTTGAACATTGTCCTTTGCTTGAGCATATGTGCTCCAATAGCTGGGACTAATATGTTGGCAATAGTATTCAAACTTAGCTCTTTTCTTAGCTGATTGCCATTTATGATGCAATGCTTCAAGGAGCGCTTTTTGCAGTGCCTCCTCATCCATTTTGTCTGAGGGGCTATCTAAAGATGAGGCAACTTCCCACCTTTGGAACCAGCCATGAATATCTAGCCACCATCCTGAGGATAGTATCTTACTCTTATTTGTTTTTTGAATTCTTCTACTTGCTTCCCATGCCTTTCTTGGTAGTCTGTGTATGTCCATGGCTTTGACCTTCTTGATGTATTTGAAAACTCTTTCCAATGCCCTTATTTCAATTGGTTTGGTGCCAGTCTCTAGAAGCATGATTGAGTAGGGTGTGGTAATTTTGATTCCCAAGTGCCTTCTGATGAATGATTTTTGCATCTTCTCAATATCATCCCATTTTGATGCTGAAATACTTCCTCCCCAAACTTCCACCCCATATAACACTGTCTGTACAACATATGCATCAAAAAGGATTTGTCCAATACCCCATCTTATAGTGTCACTATTCCTGCAATCATTCTCAAACTGATAGTACTTACCCCACCCTGCATCAATCCTTCTTTGAACACAATCACTCCACCTGTGATTTGCTGGTATATCCACCCCTAGGTATTTGAAAGTTTGCACTCTTTCAATTTGCTGGCCATTGTACATAATATTTGGTGTGTTTGCTGGCTGTACTGTTTTGACTATCATCATCTTTGTTTTGTTGACATTAACAGCAAAGCCACTTTCCACACAAAATTTATGAAGTACATGCATCATCCATCCCACCTTTTCTGCTGTGTGTGAGAAGAAAACAACATCATCTGCATTTAACAGCAGTAATACAGCATATCCCCAGATTTGAGGGCTGTCTATGCTCTTTTCTTGTAGTGTCTCCTCGACCGATTCTTCTAGTCTATCAATGCATAAGCCAAACAATGTAGGTGACAGTGGGCATCCCTGTTTCACCCCCATATTGCTGTAGAATGCTGTTGATAGCCAATTTTTTCCCTTGAGTTGGCATGTTACCTTCTCATATAGCCTGAAAACTGCTATCCTGAGTTGGTGTGGTACTTCCAACTGCAACATTCTCTCCCATAAGCTGTTTCTGGGCACCATATCGAATGCTTTCTTTAAATCTATAAAGCAACAAAAAAGGGTTTTGCCTTGTAGCCTACTCTCCTCCATTAAAACTCGTATATATATATATATATATATAGACACAGAGAGAGAGAGAGAGAGAAGCATTTTCAATCATATCTTGCATGGAACTTCTGCCTTGAGTTATAATATCAAATTTATCATGGGATGCAGATTCTGGAAATGGAAAAATTATACTATTCGGTATCAAGTAGCAGGGAACACAGGACCTGCTTTAGTTCTGATTCATGGTTTTGGTGCAAACTGGTATATATTGCCTCCCATATCCTGATGGTATGATATGAAACAATGTGAACCTTTTAATAAAAATTTTGTGTGACAAGTGTGCCTTTTTGCTTTTGAAGAAGTCTTTGTTCAGCATGTTTATTAACTAAATTTCTATATTTGTGTTTTTTGGTTCATCAAATATTGTTTTCCATGTGAGGCAGTACTAGTTTTCTGTCTTATTTATATTTTAGCTTGTCCATCCCACATCATACACTGGATACAGCACCACACACACATGCACACCACCTTATTTTGGGGATGCTTCTTGAGCGGTGGTCTCCATCCTTCGTCATTGACTCCCACGACTTTGGTAGTCATCTTTCCTTATCAATTGCCTCCTAACCTCTCACAACAAGCCCGCTGTAGTTGCTGTTCATGTTTCACCACCAGTGATATCAAATGCACAACATTGAAGCTACATAATGGTGGATCTATAGGCCGGACTATGTATTGAATACATTGCATACGGGTTAAGCACCTTGGCCTTGATCTTGGCAAAGCTATTTAATGAAGCAGTTTTTCCCTCACACATGGGCCCTTAACGCCATCCTCTCAATCCCAAGTTAGCAAGATTATGGAGCGAGAGGGATTCAGAGCCACTGGACAGGCATGCTTTCGAGCTTATCACATAACTTTGGACATCATCTTGACCTTGAGAGGATTCAGCGAGGAGGCAAGGCATGGAGATAGATGGTATTTTGTTGCTCGGTGGCAAAGCATCGGATCAACTCCTTAGACATTTATGGGACTTAGCGTAAGTCAAGACATTATGTGGGGAGTCATGTCACTCTAGTATTGGGTATTAGGAAAAGTTCGGATGGCAGCTAGGATAGATTAGGCCACTGTGAGTTTTTGGTCATGCCATTCGGGCTGACCAATGCTCGAGCTACATTCATCATGCTACTGAATGACTTAGTACACCCATATTTTGGGAAGTTTATAGTACATTTTATTGATGATTTATTAGCTTACAACGAAAGTCTTGCGAGTATAGAGAACATTTGAGAAAAGTGTTCAGTACCTTGAGACAAGCGAGTGTCTATGTGAAAGAAAAGAAAATTGCTCTATGCATATTTAAGCTAGAACATCTTGTTTCATTAACTCTTGATGGGGTTGAAATGGGTCCAAAGAAGGTGGCTGCATTTTTAGTGTGGCTAGTGCCTAGGAATGTCAAGCTTTGCAGTTATTCTTAGGATTTGTTCAATTGTGTAGAAGACATATTCTATTGACTGCATTGACTTCATATAAAGTGCCTTATATTTGAGGAAAGAATGAAGAGCATGATTGAGATCGTACCCATGACTGACCCTTTGGATTGTACATGGAGAGATTGAGTCATTCATTTAGACCTAGGCGATGCGGACCACCATTAGCTAGATCTCTTGTCCCAATTATCCTATATGTAGATGATGTGGTCCTACTCTGTTCTTCCACATAGGGCCTTCGATGATGTATGGACACACTCCAAACTTTTTGTTAGACATATGATTTGAAGGTTAAGCTACGAAAACCAAGGTTATGACCTTGCACACACTTCGGTCAGCAGCACATTGAGAGTATTTCACCTTCAACTTGTTGCGTCCTTTACCTACCTAGGGGTCCTCTTCTCAAGCTTGATCTTCACAATGTGACCAGCTATGCAAGCCAGATTGAGCCTCTATGGGTTATGCTGTATTCGCTAGACTTAAGCGATATTGTTTCAAGTCACACTTTTAGGATCCTAGGACTAAGTCTCTTCTTTTTTATTCTCAGAGAGAGAGAGAGAGAGTAGGCTGCAAGTAGGAGGAAGGAGGAGGGAGAGTAGATAGGATTTGGGACAAGGTACAAAGTACACCAAAAGGATGATCTCATACAAGCCTTAGTGGGATGGAGCAAAGGATGCACTAACGCCCTTGTCGAGTGCTAAGACGAAAAACTGAAAAACTGAAAAACTGATAACTCTATAGAGCTCAATAGCTCGAGCGAAATCAGATATAACCCAAAGACTAGCATCTATTTGAGAGCTATAGCATGTTGAGATCTTAGACTTAGGATCAGAAACCAAAGCCTGGCCCCGTGGTGGCTCTTCTGTGAGCGACGAATATGTCTCAAATCTGTGTTTGTTGGGTTGTGTCATGCTGTGGTGGCAGAGGGGGACGTGGTCTCCTTGATCTCTGAACTCGTTGGGCTATGTTCAGAGTAACCGCTCGCCTCGGGCAGCCTCCCCTGAGGAAAGCTGTGATAGGACGGACCTCAATAGAGTGTGCTTCCCTCTTTCAGTAATCCAGGCTGCCCGCGTGTCAGCTATCTTCTCCACCTCCATCTCGATGTGTCCTGGAGCTGACTCAAATGCATAGAATTCTGTGACGTGACATTGCACTTTGCCAATCTCTCTGTCCTATAGCCTGATCACCTCCTCTTGCTCTCTAATCTGTCATAGTAGGGTTTCCATGTGTCGGCGCATCTCAAGTAGATATAGCCCAATGCAGATCTCTGATCCTGGAAGTGGATCAATCGTGAGAGAAGCCGCTCCCCTCCTAGTAGAGGAAATGCTATCATCCCCTGATCTCATAATAGGCTAGGCAGACACATAGGAAATGCTCCTCTATCTCAATCACTCCTAGTGTGCAAAGCATACATACCTACTGCTCCCTTGGTATGCGTGCTACTCTCCCCATCTCGATCCTCAACTGACGATCCTCAACTGATGAGATGAAACACGCATCTGTCCAATGGCATTCCTCAGTGCATGCAAGACTCCTCTGTCCTCGAGATACTAGGCTCTGATGATGAATCCCTCCTCTGATACTCTCAGGAAGTGGTCACGGTAGAACTGTGCCTTGGTGGGGGAGCTCCTAGTCCCCCCCTCAAGTGGAGACGTATGGAACTAAAGGAGATCTAACCATATGATACGAGAGAGAGAGAGAGAGAAAGAAAGAAAGAAAGAAATTTTATTAAAGGTCCACGGAAGGCCATACATGGCCTATGGGACACAAAATCATCCGAAAGGAAAATACATCATCAACGATGCGCCAACTAGGTGGCCTCATCGTAATACCGCTAAGATGCCAAAAATGGCTACAAAAATCCTAGATACAAAATGAAATGAAATAGAGTACCAAAATTGCCTAGATACAAAATGTAAAATATGAAATATGAGGAACATCGTCTTCCCTAAGGGGTCTGTGATCCAAAGAAATGATGGAAGTCATGGCCATCGACCATGCCTCCTGCCATGAGTGTGAAGATCTGGGCAAGTGTCAAATGGGCTGCTGGCGGTGCCAAGTCTCCATGGAGCAATCTCCTCCGAAAATCTGCCATCATCCTCCGTCGTCTAGAAATAAAGCGACGGGTACGGTCTCTGTGTAAGATCATCCTGCGGTGCTGCCGGATCATGTCATATGTACATCCTCGGGGTGGAACCATCGGTGCTCTCTGGCAAGATGGGCTATCTCTGTGCTCATGGTCCTGCGCCTCGTCCTGCTCCTCATGAATAACCAGGTCTCTGGCAGGGATGCGACGGTGCTCTCTGAGGAATCTCTCTCTATATCTGGTGATCTCCCTGATGAACAACGCTAAGCAATACTGATCCTCATACTCCATAATCCGAGAGAGAGGTCCAAATCCGTGCCCAAATAAACAGTGAAATCTGCCACGGATCTCATAATATAAAGGGCATCTGCAAACAAAGTGCTCCTCAGTCTCCACCTCCCCCATAGTGCAACAAGGGCATATCCTAGTCTCTCGCCTGGGTCTATGTCCGGTAGCTGTACGACGCATCCTGCCGGCCTCAACGTCTAATCTGTGGGAAGATACCCTGAGCTGGCCCAAGGCAATCCTGAGTGAGTGCGACATATGAACGCCGATATATCCTGGGGATATGATGAAGCCATCCTCTGAAATCCTGAGAAAATGGTCACGATATGTGGCCATCTTCGTAGGAAGCTCCGTGGGATGAACCCAAGTTCGAAACGTGTGTAGCTGCAACAAATCTGCCCTGATAACCTGGCTGAGCTCATGTCGAGTGAGAGGGAGGCGAGGGGCATCTATGCTGTATCGAAATGGTGGCAGCCTATCCATATCCAAGCCCAGCGAGGTGAGCCATGTGGAGAGTGTGTGGTACCAACAAAAAGTATGACCTCTCTCCGCTAACATCTGCGAGGATGTCAGTGCTAGCCACGGTAATCGTGCTCTGCCTGCTGCTGAGTCTCCGAGCGCCCTGATCCTATGCAAGTACGTAACTGACTGAAATGCTGCATCTAGCGCTAGGGGTGTAGCTCCGAACTTTGCGAACGTAATCTGAGGACGCTAAAAGATTCTCCTTGTAGTGTGGAGTTATAGAAGATTCTCCTTGATGACCTTGTTTGCCTCATGGTAGGTGAACGGGAATCTTTCCATGTGCAGTCCAAGGCCTGCAAACCATTCGCATGTCTGAGCATACGACTCCTCCGGTCTTCCTTTGCCGCTAGTGCCATAGATGAGGACAAGGACAACCAAGGTAGCCTACTTTGTCCAAATGTCATGAAGCCAAAATATCTGAATCTATGAAGGAACGTGACCACCTGAAAGGCTGCATTGAGCTCAAGGGGTGTAATGAAGGGGAAAAAAGGGCTATGTTAGTGTTCCTTTAGGTGGGAATTGGGGAGGGACTATATTAGTCCCCATCCAACCATCATTTTGTTCTTTTGATGTGACATCTAATCCTATCTACTCTCCCTACTCCTTCCTCCTACTTGCAGCCTACTCTCTCTCTCTACTGGTCATCAAGGAGAATCTTCTATAACTCCAAACTACAAGACTGGGTTAGTGTCCCCTGAGAAAGAACCAGTATCGAGATACACTACGATATCTTTGCAAAGGATGCACGTAGTAAGTCAAAGTTGTCTAAAAGAGGCAATGGAAGATCATTACTAAGGAGCCAACTGGTCGGAGGACCAAGGCCAATAGGCAATGGAGGATACTAGAATTAATTTCAATTATGGACAACGGCTCTGGTGAAGGGTGGCATAGTCAAGGGATGAAACCAGCGATAGGATGCAATTGGTAGCCAGCTTGGGTAGCCTAGTTATGCCTTGCTCTCCTCCTCCATGGGTGCCTAGTTATGCCTTGCTCTCCTCCTCCATGGGTGCCAAGAAATAGCTGGCTATTGGAAAGTGCCACTATCACTCCCATCGTCAACCTCCCAAAGTCAAGCGTAGAGAGGGATATAGAGGGTCCCCATGTGTGTGTTGACACGATAGCGGTCTGTCATGTCGTACTCTTTGGGCCTCGGCTGTGTTGCCTCTCCCATGATTGTTAATCCATGTCATCTCAATGGAAGAAATCAATGATCGGCCTATGGTATCAGTCTTGAGTGTGGAGGCCCGCCTTAGTGGATCTACCCCTAAGTTTTCTCATGTATCTAGTTTGCTTCAATTTCATAGATTCTCTAGTCTTTCGAAGACTATGATGAACCGTCTTTCTTTCTCCATCAATTCCCTCATCTTTTTGCTTTGTTTCCCTCTCTATGATCAGCCTCGCTCTCTTATCATCCCCTGTCATACCCCCCCCCCCCCCCCCCCCCCCTCTCTCTCTCTCTCTCTCTCTCTCTCTGTCCCCTTAGCACCTCCCCCCTAGAACCTTTTGCCTCAGCACCTCCAACCTAGCAGCTGCTGCCTCAACCCATAGTTTGCAAGCATGGCACCGAGGGCGAGAGCTATAGGTCGCATCATGTAGCAGCAGGTTGCCCCTCATCCCCTCTAGTTGTATAGTGTTGCCACAACCAGCCACAAGCCCTCAGTTCGATGTGCCTCGGCCTCATCTCAACTCGTAGGTGCAGGGCTAGGTCATGCCACCAAGCAGTCCCATTTCAGGTCACGTCGCCAAACAACTCTATTTCTTTAAGTTCTTAGGCCTCTTAACTCAATTAACTCAGTTCGCCCTTCAACTTCAACTCCAGGTTGGGCTGAAACCACTAGCCCAGCGTGGGGTTCGTTAGAGA
The DNA here is from genome assembly GCF_047967505.1 of Dipteris shenzhenensis. Classification (NCBI taxonomy): domain Eukaryota; kingdom Viridiplantae; phylum Streptophyta; class Polypodiopsida; order Gleicheniales; family Dipteridaceae; genus Dipteris; species Dipteris shenzhenensis. The sequence goes on along the minus strand of NC_141606.1, from coordinate 34,070,686 downwards.
TGGCGAGCATAGAGTGGCCTAGCCTCTTCTCAAAGTCCCCCTCGAAATCCCCCTTCACCCTAGCGACTTCAACCAGCAGAAATAAGTACTCCACAATTGCAGCTAAGATGCCCTCTCCATAAGTGCATACATCAAATCATTGAGCTCCAGAACAAAATTCACGCACAGAAATAAATTTCGTCACTTCTTGCAAGGGCTGTAACTTTTCACAGAAAACTCGGATTGCAATGATGTAAAAACGAAATTTGTAGTACTCAAGGTCCTTTACAACTTTGCTGAAGACACAAAGCCATGATTCTGGTTCTAGATCTGGATAGAAGTGCCACATCGTCCGCAGGTCACCAGATGTAGTTGAAGGAAGGAGAAGAGAGGTGGCAGATCATGACGTGGAGAAGAGAGCTCAAGGAAGGAGAGAAGAGGGCAGCCTTCCAAGGAGGAGGAGGTAGAGTAGCTTCATTGGCCTCCCTCACCTCAACCTCTTGGAAGGGATAGGAAAAGAGAGAGCAGGGCTAGGAACATGGCTCTGATACCACATGAAGATCATAGTGGTAGGGAGAGAAGCAAGCTAACACTAGGAATGGAAAGGAAAGATAACAAGCATAATGGAAATGAAATGGAAAACAAATGAAAGCAATGGACAAGTACTCACATGATACCAAACAGCTTGATGTTGACTGATATAAAAAGACTCAAGACAAGTACAACACTATATAGTGTGACACTAGACTCTAGAAGGGATAGGAAAAGAGAGAGCAGGGCTAGGAACATGGCTCTGATACCACATGAAAGATCATTGTGGTAGGGAGAGAAGCAAGCTAACACTAGGAATGGAAAGGAAAGATAACAAGCATAATGGAAATGAAATGGAAAACGAATGAAAGCAATGGACACTAGACTCTGGAAGGGATAGGAAAAGAGAGAGCAGGGCTAGGAACATGGCTCTGATACCACATGAAAGATCATTGTGGTAGGGAGAGAAGCAAGCTAACACTAGCAATGGAAAGGAAAGATAACAAGCATAATGGAAATGAAATGGAAAACAAATGAAAGCAATGGACAAGTACTCACATGATACCAAACAACTTGATGTTGACTGATATAAAAAGACTCAAGACAAGTACAACACTATATAGTGTGACACTAGACTCTAGAAAGCCATAGTGTATATGGGATACCTCCCAATATGACACGTGGCATGTCTAGGACTCACTAGAATATAAAACACTCCCTAGAAACCTAGAATACTCATTTTTGACTCACTTTGGCTTCATATTCCAACAGGGGTTCACAACAGGAGGTAGGGGGGCTGGAAAGAGGGGGCAGCAAGAGCGGGGTAGTAGCACGAGGACTGCAAGGGAGAGGGGGGGCAGGTTGTGAGTGCATAGGCAGCAAGAAAAGGGGGTGGGGAGCCAGTGACACTATAGAGAGAATAGTTAGGGGGAGAGACGCAGAAAGAAAGAAAGAAAGAAATTTTATTAAAGGTCCACGGAAGGCCATACATGGCCTATGGGACACAAAATCATCCGAAAGGAAAATACATCATCAACGATGCACCAACTAGGTGGCCTCATCGTAATACCGCTAAGATGCCAAAAATGGCTACAAAAATCCTAGATACAAAATGAAATGAAATAGAGTACCAAAATTGCCTAGATACAAAATGTAAAATATGAAATATGAGGAACATCGTCCTCCCTAAGGGGTCTGTGATCCAAAGAAATGATGGAAGTCATGGCCATCGACCATGCCTCCTGCCATGAGTGTGAAGATCTGGGCAAGTGTCAAATGGGCTGCTGGCGGTGCCAAGTCTCCATGGAGCAATCTCCTCCGAAAATCTGCCATCATCCTCCGTCGTCTAGAAATAAAGCGACGGGTACGGCCTCTGTGTAAGATCCTCCTGCGGTGCTGCCGGATCATGTCATATGTACATCCTCGGGGTGGAACCATCGGTGCTCTCTGGCAAGATGGGCTATCTCTATGCTCATGGTCCTGCGCCTCGTCCTGCTCCTCATGAATAACCAGGTCTCTGGCAGGGATGCGACGGTGCTCTCTGAGGAATCTCTCTCTGTATCTGGTGATCTCCCTGATGAACAATGCTAAGCAATACTGATCCTCATACTCCATAATCCGAGAGAGAGGTCCAAATCCGTGCCCAAATAAACAGTGAAATCTGCCACGGATCTCATAATATAAAGGGCATCTGCAAACAAAGTGCTCCTCAGTCTCCACCTCCCCCATAGTGCAACAAGGGCATATCCTAGTCTCTCGCCTGGGTCTATGTCCGGTAGCTGTACGACGCATCCTGCCGGCCTCAATGTCTAATCTGTGGGAAGATACCCTGAGCTGGCCCAAGGCAATCCTGAGTGAGTGCGACATATGAACGCCGATATATCCTGGGGATATGATGAAGCCATCCTCTGAAATCCTGAGAAAATGGTCACGATATGTGGCCATCTTCGTAGGAAGCTCCATGGGATGAACCCAAGTGCGAAACATGTGTAGCTGCAACAAATCTGCCCTGATAACCTGGCTGAGCTCATGTCGAGTGAGAGGGAGGTGAGGGGCATCTATGCTGTATCGAAATGGTGGCAGCCTATCCATATCCAAGCCCAGCGAGGTGAGCCATGTGGAGAGTGTGTGGTACCAACAAAAAGTATGACCTCTCTCCGCTAACATCTGCGAGGATGTCAGTGCTAGCCACGGTAATCGTGCTCTGCCTGCTGCTGAGTCTCCGAGCGCCCTGATCCTATGCAAGTACGTAACTGACTGAAATGCTGCATCTAGCGCTAGGGGTGTAGCTCCGAACTCTGCGAACGTAATCTGATGCGGTACCGTGGGCTTCGCTCTGATCAATCTGGAGAACATGATGATCTGTAACCTCTCTACTCGTCTCCAATCTGCAACCCTGAGATCTCCTGCCCAAAAGGGGCTAGCATACATGACTGCAGGTCTCACCAGCGTATCGAAAAGTAAGGACTTCGTGTCGGGATGCTGAAAATGTGACTGTGCACACTGCCTCTCGAGAAGAGCCAAGGCGGCATACCCTCTACTGATCCTATCTCGTGCTGCATGCGTCATGGTGAAGACTGGACCTCTAAATGTGGCACCCAAATATGTATACTCCCTAACTAGCTCCACCTCCTGCCCATCAAATGTGAAAGAGAACTCGCCTCTCCTATAAACCTGGTATGACGTGTTGAAGACCATGACTTTGGTCTTCCCAAGGTTTACAGACAACCCTCTGTCCTGACAAAAGCTGTGGAGTGCATGGAGATGTGCCTGTAAACCCTGCTGGGAGGAAGAAATAAGAACCACGTCATCTGCATAGAGGAGAATCGGTATCGTGGATCCTGCCAGTAAAGAACCTGTACCACCCATCGTCTGTATGTACATCTCTAACTCATCGATATAGAGACCAAAGAGTGTCGGAGACAAAGGACACCCCTGCTTCACCCCTATCGTACTGCGTACTTCCGCCGACAGCCCCGCCTGTGTCCTGACTCTACCTGTGACTCTCTCATACAAGGCCATGATCGCCCATTGAATCCCAAGTCACGAAGTTGCTGGAAGAGCCTGAAACGCGGCACAGTGTCAAATGCCTTTCTGAAGTCCACGAAGCAACAATAGAGCCGTTGCTTACGTGACTTCGCCTCCTCAATCAAAGCCCTGAGTGTGAAGATATGATCTAGAGTCGAGTGCTCTGCACGAAATCCTGCCTGCCCTCTAGCTCTCATGCCTGTCGCCTCGGCATGGTCATTTATATGTCGTTCTAGAATGGTCGCATAAATCTTGGCCATGACATGGCCAATCATAATGGTCCTGTAGTTCGACGCCTCCAAAGGATCCCCCGACTTGTGTATGGGTACTATGGTATTTTCTAGCCAACTAGGTGGAAGACCTGTACAAATGGACTCGTTAAAAAGACGGGAGAGGACTGTAGCTAAGGCATCAATCCCATGGATTACATACTCCGCTTGCAGTCCATCATGGTCCTTAGCTCTCCCAGTCTTCAAACGATGAGCTGCTGCTCGGACACTATTGGGGATGAGAATAAGGCAGAGGAGGTGGGTCTAGGCACATGGGATAAGTCGATCTGGGTCTAGGCACATGCTGGTCTAGAATATCATATAAAGTGGAAGTATAGGCAAGCCAAACCTGCAGGTCTGTAAGAGGAGTTTGAGATTTCAAGCGAAGGAATTTCTTCCAGAATTCCTTGGAATCACAGCTGAAAAGTAAACTTCTCAGCTCCTCCTCATTCCGGGCTAGAAATTGGCACTTTTTGCGTCGCACCAAACGCTTGTAACTCTTCTTGGTCTCAATGAGGAGGGGAGACTTCTCCTGTGTCTCAAGGCGAAGCTTCCTGCGGAGTTCTTTACACTCCTCATCATACCATCCATTACAAGGCACAAGACCGACTGGTGGAGGACTGGATGTGTGGCAAGTGACGGGGAAGGACTTGTGGGCTGCTGAGATGATGGAGGTATGTACAAGGTCCCACCGATCCTGTGTGGAGGGTAGGGCATCGAGAAGGTGCGGACGGAGAAGACCACTCAGGTGCTGGCTATAAATATCATCAAACTGGTGGTCAAAATGAACCTCATAGTATGGCTGACGCTCATGATGTCTAGAAGGGGGGGCATGAGGAATCTGGGTAAGAATAAAGTGCAGACGTGCATGATCGGCTGAAGGCATAAAAGGGTCGACTGTGAGGTTATGTACAAAAGGGATTAAAGTCGGGGGACCCAAGACGTAATCAATGACGCTCGTACCACCACCCGCGAAGGGAAAACATGTGGCTGTAGATGAATGCGGCCACTGTCGAAGTCCATTATAAATGACCATGCCGTGCGATGAGAGAAGCTCCAATAGGCGATCTGTCACCTCTACCCCTCTATCTGAAGATAAGCGTGGAAAACTCTCATCTGGGGCAGCTGGAACTAAGACTGGATCCTCAGCAAAGTCCAAAATCTCTGCCTGTCTGTCTGATGTCCTCGCGTTGAAGTCTCCTAAAAGGATGACCTCTCTGCGGCGTGAGTACTCCAATACATCGGCTGACAAATCCTCAAAAGGTGACTGTCCTGGTCCATCTGAGGCATAACGGGACTGTCTCGGGGGAAAGTAGCATACTGCAATAAACAAGTCTCTCAGGGGGGGTCTCCTGATCCGTACCCAAAAATATCTGGCCCGATGGTCTCTGCTCATGACTGTGAGTATCGATCTGAGATGCTCTCTATAAAGAACTGCCACACCGCCAGATCCTCTGACTCCTCCTGATCGTCTAGTCTGCTGTCGAAAGACAGACTCCCAGGCATACCCTGTCACCTGCGGCAAGCCTCTCTCTGGGCTCTCATGGGTCTCTGTAAAGAAGACGATGTCCTGATCAAAAAAGGCCTCTCGTAAGTTGCCAGGCTGAGCTGTGAGGGAACCATTACAGTTCCAAACTGCGAAACTCAAGCTATCTGGCAGACTACGTGTCCCATAGGCCTCGTGTCGTCAACTGTGGGCTCCAGCCGGTCTAGATCGCATAGCTCCTATCAAAAGTCTGCCCTCTCTGATCACGGCCCACTTGCCCTCACGACGGGCAACATCCCTCTGTGCAATGAGACGTCTATGCTCCTCCCACTGAAGAGCTGTAAGGTCCTCATCCATGTGAATCTGTGGATGGTCCCTCAATCTGGATCTCCTTCGTAATACTGCGAGACGGGCCTCAGCAATCTGATGATAAGTGGCTGGTGCCGTGCTGGATCCCGGCCCACTCGATATGCAGCTACTATGCCATGATCCTGAACTCCGAGTGTCCCAGATATGAAATCTGTCGCCTGATCCATGGCTGATCTCGTATCTGATCGCTCAACTCCGCGGATGCGGATGTTGAGGGCCTTCTGAGCTCGCCGCTGACTCTCGGCAATAGTCTCAGAGACTGTGGTCTACTGGGCCTGTGGGGCTCTACGCACAACGTCCACCCACTCTGAGGTCTTCTGTACCTCTGTCTGCAGTGTGGCCAACCTCTCCTCAACTGCTGCACTAGCTGGAGGAGCTACATGCAGCTGCTGGAGGCGATCATCGCATGCCACAACATGCTCCTGAATGCGTGTCTCCAGAGAGAGAGAGAGGAGGGGTTTGGAAACTATCTTAGAGAGAAAGAAAATCTATTAAAGATTAAAAAGGGTCTATGAGATTGAAAGAAACTAATACAATGAAACTGATGGGTGGAGCCACTGAATAGGCATCAACGTCGAGGACAAATACAAAATCCATAATCTATAACCCTGTCCATAATGGTGTTGGTACATAGAAGGGAAAACCTCTCTGAGTGGAAGCCAGTGAGAGTGCCAGCCCTAGGAGGGGGACATCGGTGTGTGAGGCTACAAATACCCTGTGATAGGGCGTTGGTATCTGCCCGTGTGTACAACTCTATGAAGTCTCCTCGAAGCAGCCCTTGTCACTTAGGCCCTGGTATGCCCTTGTAGGATCATTAGGACACAGTCAACACCTTGGTTGACTTTTTGGTCAACACTTTGGTTGACTTGGAGGCCTATATAGGCCATTCTCGTACATTGCTTCATTATCCATTTGCAAATACCCACATTTGCTTGAGCTTGTTGTTTGCTCCCTTGCACTCCACTCCCATTCCATTGCTTCCAGCACACAACAGTGGTATCAGAGAGCTTCTGGATCCACCCTGCTCCCCCACGTGCAAATCTGCTCCCCATCTCTCTTCATCTTAGCTGCAGTTCACTTGCAGATTGGCAACCGACAGATTTGCTCTCATCTAGATCAACTAGAGCTTGCCGTACAAATCATTTGCGTTAATGCTGCTCTTGTAACTGCCATACATCGCAGTTCAGATTCGTGACTCATCAGTGCTTGTTTTGCGTACACAAATATGCCTTTGTCTGTATAGATCTCTGTACGGTTGACCGTACAATAACTTCAAAACTCCGTATAATTAGCAGTACAATAGCGCCCATCTTCCTTTAGATCTTTGAACGGTTAGCCTACCTGCACAACATCTTGTCGTACCATTGTTTTTATGTTTTTGTAGTGCCCGTTCAGTGGCATCATCCGTACGTTTGCAATGCGAACCAATTGTCCGTACATTTGCATCGCCCGTACATTGGCAACAAAAGTGTTTGTACGCTTGTCGTACTATTGCCCATACAGTTTCTGAAATCAATTGTAAATTTGCTGTACAGATTCATCTGTACAGATTCAATGTTGTCTTTGGCTATGAGACTGTGAGAATCTTGATACAACAAGCTGTGGTAGTGGAGCTACTAAATGAGCATCCATACCAATGCAAAATGCAAAAATGCAGAATGGCAGTACTAAGTCCTAAGTAGTCCTAAGTACAACATAGTCATGTCGATGGTCGACTATATAGCAATCTCAGCATCGTCATCAATATCATCATCATCATCATCGGCAGCAGCAAGATATCAGGATGGATGAGGCAGTGGAGGAAGAGGCAGCCTTACTGCCATGTCCAACAAGACAACGGTGTGTGCGAGAGAGAGAGAGAGAGAGAGAGAGAGAGAGAGAGAGAGACTATGCTATCCACGCCTTGGGCAAGCCGCTCCAAACAACCTCCTATTACCTATGCCTCAAAGTCGCCTTGTACTAGGCTCTTCAATAACTAAAGGCAATTTTGTCCATACGTTGTGCCCCAGTCTGTCCTTACAGGTAGATTTGATAGATTTGGGACCTAACACTCTTAAATTAAAATCAGATTTGGGGCTTTTGAGGTACATTGCAGTCAAACTACCAATTTGAGCTGCTGCTGCTCCCTGCTCCCTTGCTGCACCCTCTCCCTCAGCCCGTCCCTCCCTCTCTCCCTTGCCCTCAGCCCCTCCCTCTCCCTCAGCCCCTCCCTCCCTTCTCCTCCTCCCCTTCAGCCCGCCCCCTTCCAGCCCGCTCCCTCTCCTCCCCCTCTCAGCCTGCTCCTCTGCCCCCTCCCTGCCTGCTCCTCCGCCCCCTCCCTGCCTCTCCGCCCCCTCCCTGCCTCTCAGCCCGCCCCTTCCTCTCCCTCTCCTCCCCCTTCCCTTCAGCCCCCGCTCCCTCTCCTCCCCCTCTCAGCCTGCTCCTCCACCCCCTCCCTGCCTGCTCCTCGGCCCCCTCCCTGCCTCTCAGCCCGCCCCTTCCTCCCCCTCTCCTCTCCCTCTCAGCCTGCACCGCCCCCTCCCTACCCCTCTCTCCCTCTCCTCTCTCAGCCTGCTGCAGCCCCCTTCCTCCTTCTTCTCTCCCTCCTCTCCCTCTCCTCTCAGCCCGTCCCCTTCCTGTCTCTCCTTCCTCTCCCTCTCCTCTCCCTAGCCTGCCCCCTCCCTCCCTCTCAGCCTGCCCCCTCCCCTTCAGCCTCTCAGCCTCTCCCCTTTACCCCCCCCCCTCCTCGCCCCTTCCCCCGCTCCCTCCTCACCTCCTTTCCTTGTTTTCTACCCCCCTATCTCCCGCAGCATTTTTTGGAGCGGAAGGAGCCTCCAAATTGTCAGAGTCGGCCTCCTCACCTCAATTGGCAATGGATACTCTGTCAGCCAATCCTACTCCACCTCCATCGGCCGCGAAAACTATTACCTTTTCTAAAGACGAGTTGCAACAACTCAAGAAGGATGTAGAGATTGAATGCTCTACCACGTTGCTAGCATGCATCTTCAGGTCTCACCCCTCTAGATCCCAGGTTTTTTCCAGGTTGTTTTTGACACTCCAGAGGCTGCGAGCACTGTGCTCAAAGCTGAGTTTTTTCACCTGGGACACAGGAAGATCTTCTTTGAAGCCTTTCATATTGGTTTCGACCCAGTGGAGGCAGATAAGGAAATCTTTTCGCTCTTTATCAGATTTCCCGGGCTTCCCTAGGTTTACCATTGACTTCTTTCTGTTATTGAGGAGCATTTTGGCGCAGTTGCTGAGATCCCACCCCTCCCTGGGTTGCCATTGACTGCAGCAGAGGCAACCAAGGCTGATGGGGTACCTAGAGTTAGGGTCCTTTGTAAGGATCCTAACCTCAAGATGGATCATGTTATGATCCAGCGCCCAGATGGTTCCTTTTTTCGCCAGAGAGTAGAGATTTCAGGCAGACAGGACTAGTGCAGGATATGCAGGACCATTGGACACTTTGCCAGGGATTGCCCCAAGAAGAAGAAAAGGCCCAAGAAGCCCTCTGGTACAGCTACCGCCCCATGGCCTCGACAGGGGGACAGGGGGGTGGTACAGGTCCAACACTTGCTCCTCGGCCTCGATAGAGGGGTGGTACAGGTCCAGCACCTGCTCCTCGACCTTCGCATGGCGGTCCTCCTCAGGATGGTGGTGGTACAGGTACAGTACCTGCTCCTCGGCCTCGACAAGGAGGTGGTACAGGTCCATCACCTGCTCCTCGACCCCCACCTACCTCAGGGGCACGCGACGCTCTCGAGTGGGTTCCGGCACGTGTGCAGATCCCTCTTTCAGTTCACGAGGGTACATTAGTGGACTCTACTTCACCTCGAGCTGTCCCTCCAGTCTCACCTCGCACAGTCCGAGGCACTGAAGCTTCGACCTCCTCCCCGGTTGCAGCTTCTTCCCTAGATCCAGCGGTGCCAGACGCTCTTCTTGAGGCAATAGAGGTCTCCGCGGCTGGGTAGACACAAGATAGAGAGCAGTCCTCACTTCCTCCCTTGGATAGGGGGAAGGTGATGGTTTACACTATTGATCACTCAGAAGGGATCCTTCGCACTCCGGTGTCTGGCTTGCTTCATAGGAGCTCGTTTTCAGCCCTAGCAGATGGTTCAGATTTCCCAGAGGAGGAGTTTGTGCCCGCTACTTTTGGGGAGCCAGTGATTGGTTCTGTCGCAGAGATACTTGGTGGGATGATGCCTTTCATATTCAGCCACAGTCCCTCCTGTTCTCTCGGTCGAACAGGAGGCAACAGATGCCTATTCATGCACGCATTGACAGATTCTATGTAGATGATTGGGCACTAGACAGAGGTGGATCGGTATGCATTGCTGCTGGGGTTTCCACTTCAGACCACTTTCCTGTTGTGCTGGCTATCTCAGAGCCTCACTTGAGAGGCCGGTCTACCAGCATCAAGATTCTAGATGCCTTTTACACAAAGGAGGACCTTACAGAGGCAGCCCTGCAGATATGGGGTTTCTCATGTCCAAGGTGGGCAGCCATATCCATCACATGTAGCTGCTGCCCTTTCTGGTATTAGCGACTTCTACTGCTCAGTTGCTTGTACCAGGAGACGAGATATTCTCAAAAGTGAGATTGGTGTTCGCCAGCAGTCGGTAGCTTTGCAGAAAGAAAGAAAGAAAGAAAGAAAGAAAGAAATTTTATTAAAGGTCCACGGAAGGCCATACATGGCCTATGGGACACAAAGTCATCCGAAAGGAAAATACATCATCAACGATGCGCCAACTAGGTGGCCTCATCGTAATACAGCTAAGATGCCAGAGGGAAGAGCAGAAACGGCCTTCAGATGCTTAGATTCAGGAGCGCCTTGCTGCAGCAAGGGCTCATCAGCAGATATTGCTTGATCAGAGAGCAGAGTATGCCTTTCATATGCACGGGAGTCCTTCTGGATTCAGATGGGTGGTAGAGTCAATAAACACTTTTTCTCTACTGTTGGCCCTAGACATAGTAGAGAGAGTGTATCCCAGCTTATTGACTCACATGGGGTTTTACAGATAGAGCCTGATGATGTCTTACACATAGCTTCAGATTTCTATGCCACCCTTCTTACTGCTGATCTTGAGACACATGATAGAGAGGATGCTAGACATGCTATTTGGCAGAGCATCCCTGTGTTAGTGAATCCGGGTATGCATGTTCTACTCGATGCACCTTTCACCAACACAGAGTTCAGGACTGCACTTTCAGCCCTTCACAAGGGCAAGTGCCCAGGTTCGGATGGCCTCACCCCGTCTTTTTTCATTGCATTTTGGGATATGATTGGAGATTATATTACTTCAGCCTTGCAGGCCATTTGGGACTCTGGCGAGATGCTTGGGTCGCTTACAGAGGGTCTCATCCACCTTATCCCAAAAGGAGGTTGCAGAAATTTAGTGTCCCAGTGGAGGCCTATCACACTTTTGGGGACTTATTACAAGATTTTGGCCAAGGCTATCAGCCTCCGATTGCAGCCTCTTCTCCCTGATCTTATTCATGACACTCAGACGGGATTTGTGCATGGCAGAAGCATTTTTGATAACATTTTCTCTTTCTGGGAAGCTTCAGAGTGGGCCATGCAGAGTGGCCAGAATCTAGCCATTCTACTTTTGGATTTTGAGAAAGCTTATGACAAAGTATATTGGGGTTTTTTGGAGGGCACCCTTCTACGCTTTGGCTTTACTAATGCTTGGATCAAAGGTGTTTCCTCTTTGTATAGATCAGCCCACAGCCAGGTACTTATTGGTGGGGTAAGGGGTGAGAGATTTCAGATTTCGAGATCAGTCCGTCAGGGATGCCCCCTTGCTCCTTTCCTTTTTTTGTTCGTGGCCGAAGCTATGAGTATCTATGTTAGATCTCAAGCTGACATCTTTGGGCTGAGACTTCCCATTAGAAGGGAAGAGGAGCTCCTTGACAGTGAGTTGGCAGATGACACAGCAGTTTACTTGGATGCCACTCCACAGACGCTCACTTCTTTCAGGACAGCATTGGATTTATTTTGCTTGGCGGCAGGGGCGCAGATAAATTGGCATAAATCCAATGGCTTTTGGATCAGTGATGAGGACACTCCAGTTTGGGGGCTTGACATAGGATTCACTTGGGTTCAGAGGGGTGAGCGTATCAGGTATTTGGGCTGCCAGGTCGGCTTGGATATTTCTTCCACGCAGTGGAGAGCATCAGGAGGAAGCTTCTTTTTTGGAGCTCAGCCAAGATGGATCTTGTCTCTAGAGTTGTGGTGGTCAACCAGGTCCTCTTGGACACGGCCTAGTTTGTTTGTTCATGCTGGTGCCATTCTAGGGACAGCATCATTCAGCTCAGAAGACCGATCAGAAACTTTCTTTGGAGTGGGCTTGATGGCACAGCAGATGCCTTAGCTAGGGTGGCTTGGGAGACCCTCATCCTCCCTACACAGGAAGGGGGTCTCAATATTATTGATCCAGATTTACAGTGCAGAGCTTTACTTTGCAAGATGGTGGTGCGGGGACTTATGCCAGGGTAGGAACCGTGGAAGGACTTTCTTATTAGCAGCATACAAAGGTGCACACCTTCTTCAGAAGGAGACTGGATGAGCAGTGTTAGGTGGATCTTCATCACAGCACACCTCAGATCACCTTCGTCCCCTCTCATAGTTGCCATTCTGAAAGCTTGGGCCAGTTTCAGAAGCACCCTTTGGAGGATTCCTCCTTCCTCTCGGGAAGAGATTGATAGGCAACCCATCATGTGGAATGACAGTATTTTAGATTATCATGGCAGACCACTGGGTGCCTCACTCTACATGCAGTGGTCTAGGTGGGAGAGGGGACCTGCATCATCTATGGGGTCTTGGAAAGCTTTCCGTAGGCTTCCAGAGGAGACCAAATCAAGGTTGACGGGACATCTCAGAGGGAGTGCAGGGAGGATCTTGCAGATTGAGGCAGCCCTTCCAGAGGTTTGGGTAGACACAGACGATATGCCACTCACTTCCTCCACTTGGGCAGGTACTTTTACGAGAGGCGGTGTTCCGCTTCAGGTTTTGGCCTTTCGAGATGCACAGGAGGATGCTTTAGTTTTTACTGTCCAGGATTGTGGCAGATTGCTCAGGTCCATAGAGGACATCTTGCTTGAGTCTGCTTTTCAGCGTGTCAGGGTTGTAGGATTTTTGGTGCAGGGATCAGATTCAGAGTGGTTCCTAGACCCAGACCCCCGACTACTCTCCACCGAGTCTTGGAGGCTCTGGCTCTATGGGGGAGTTCCCATCAGGTATTTGCAGTGGGACCCTAGAGAGTGGGAGTGGATTGACACAAGGCATCGAGAGAAGAGCATCCCCTTCTTTCGTTACACGGTCAATAATGCCAGGAGATATCAGCTCAGTAGTAGAGGTTGGAGACCTTCCAGAGTTCCTCATTGGGAGACATTTGATATCACTGCGGATCTGCAGAGGTGCTTCTGGAGGAGACTCTGGAAATCCCACAGGAATAGAAAGATCACTATCTTCTTTTGGCTTTCTATCCATGGTGGGATTGCAGTGAACCTTTGGAGGTCCAGGTTCGGAGCCGACCCTACTTGCCCTCGATGCCTCTCTGCTTCGGAGACTATTCAGCATTGCTATTGCAGACAGGCGAGGATGATTTGGATGGGGGTAGCCAGGATTTTTAGTCACTTTGCCCACTCCCCATTTTTTATGACATGGGGCTCAGTGGCTTGGCTTTCTTTTACAGGGCCTCAGGTATTCTATGAGAGATTTGACTCCTCTCAGGCCATTTCGGTTTGACGTCATCGGACTGAGTCCTGTTCATTGGATGTGGTACCACACCTTCCTTTTACAGCTGTACATGCCTCTGTGGATACTTCTTGGGAGATTCTAGCGAGCATAGCATCCTGGCATATCTGGAGAGCCAGATGCACAGAGGCTTTGGAGGGTACTCAGGTTCATCCCTCGCACACATTGGCTAGTATCTGGATAGACACCATACATACTTTGATAGCCGTATGGACGGGTATGGAGGGAGACTCCCGTGCAACCTCATCTAGGAGGGCTTCTTTCTTTAGGGAATGGAAGGATTCTCCTTTCTTCTCTGAGACTACTACAGGGTTGAGGTGGCACTTTCAGCCTCAGCCTTGGTTGTTTTCCACCTCACTCTGAGGAGGTTTTTTATTTATCCTAATGATTTCATGATGTATTCCGCTTTGAGCTTGCTCTCGCGGGTTTTTTCTATTACTTAATAGAAGTCTCTTTCTTGAAGAAAAAAAAAAAAACTACCAATTTGCACAAAACTTTTAGAGCTTTTGCAGTATTTGCCCTTTTGAATCTCCAAAATTGGAGCTTTTGGGCAGATTGCATGCAGATTGAAATTTTATAGGATAACTTCATATTTGAGGAACATTGTATCACTTTTGCCCCGTTTGCAGTGATATCTTGCCTCATTGATCTGAAATTTGAGACTTTTCAGTGACATTGGCCAAAAATTGCAGGACATTGGATCACATTTGCACTTTTGCAGTGTAATTTGGGGCATTCTCGCATTTGTCCCCCTTTTGGCAATTTTTCTCTTTTCAAATTTGGGGCTTTTGCCAGATCTGTTGAAATTTGCAATGACCTTCGCTAGGTACAGACGGGTTTTCTTGCATTTGCCCTTTGATTTCGGTGTTCTGTCTTACAGATTTTGAGGCTTTTACCCCTTGTGCACTCCACTTGGCACTCGTGCCCTGAGTTGGATTATAGGGTATTTTTGCCACCATTTGCGGGGAGATTGTACTGGACAGATTTGTAGGTGTTTGCCCTTTGATTTGGGCTGGTTGCCTTTGGCAGGACCTTCTTTGCAGGACACCTTGTGCATTTGCTCATTGTTTGAGCAGCCACTATTGGCAGTCACATTTGCAGGATTGCAGGGGATTTTACAGATTTTTCCTCTTCAGAATTTGGGGCTTTTGCCATTATTGTCTTTCTGCACTCTCGGATTGCCTGGTCAGACATTGTCCTCTCCATTTTTCACACTCATCTTGCAAGAATTTGGGGCTTTTTCACCCGTCATCTTTTATTGGCATTCATGCCTTAGGGATGTCATTTAAAGGTCCATTGGAGCTTACTTTGGCATACACTGGGGCAGATTTGTTCGAGACTTTTGCAGGACAGCCTTTGAAGTGGTGGTATTTTCCTTGGACAGACATTTGCACTTTTGCAATCTCTCTTTGCAAGACATTTCTTGGGAACAGCCCTTTCGCATTCTTGTTCAGTGTTTGAGCACAGCCCTTGTGGCATTTACATTTGCAGAACATTGCTGGTATTTTTTGAGTTGACATTTGCGGACTCGCAGTACACTCTTGAGCAGCCAGCTCATTGCATTGTAGCCTTGAGGCTTTGAAATTTGCAGGGCAGCATTATGCTTATGGTGCTTTGACATTTGCAGCCACTGCAGTCTTTATTGCATCATCAGTTACTGGCAGGATCAATTCAGTAGACAGACATTTGCACTTCCTGCAATCAGTCTTTGCTGACCATACTTGGGATATTGTGTGCATCTTTGCTCAGTGTTATAGCAGGTATATTTGGCTTTGACACTGGCCGAGATTTTGCTGTTGTTTTTGGGTTGACACTTGCAGATTTTGTGTATGTTTTTGGACAGCCTACTCATCGCAATGATAGCTTTGAGGCTTTGCCTTTGCTGCACATTTTCCTTTCTTTGGGAATCTTTTTTTGCAATGGCCCACCATCCGTCTTTAGGCATGCTTGCCCATGAAGACAGACTTGATGGTACCAACTATCCCATGTGGTTGTCTTACCTGGTGTGCCACGTGTTGCTATCTCAGAAATTTTGGGGGTGTTGTCAATGGATCAGAGATTAGACCGGTCTTTTCATCACAGGCACCTGCTGCCACCGCAGCCACTTTTGCCACTCTAGTTTATCCACCACTACTTTCTCAGTGCCTGCCGCAGACCCTCCAACACCCAAACAGATTTGTTGGGATGAGAGAGATGCACAAGCACATGTAGTGATTGCTATGAATATCAAGAGGGAGTTTATAGCTCACATTCGGTCTTGCAAGGCAGCCAAGGATGCATGGGATACTTGGCCAGTCTTTATCAGATTCGCAATGAGGCCTAGGTTGCCTATTTACACAGGCAACTGGATATTGTTAAGATGAACGAAGGGGACAGCATGGATGCCTATCTCACAAAGATCAAGGACTTTCAAGAGTAGCTCATCAATGTTGATGAGAATGTGCCAGATCCACAGGTAGTGTCTACGCCAATTGATAGGCTCTCTGACTCATACCAAGGATTTGCTACGACATTGAGGCTAGTGGCCATGGGTAACCCCAACCGCTATAGCTTCAATCAGCATGTTTCCCTACTCTTGCAGGAGGAGCAGGCTTGTCAAAACCGGGCTGCTTCTACTCATGCAGATCAAGCCTTTGCCATAGGGGCAAGAGAAAGGGGGGGACAATTACAGCAAGCCCAAACCTTCATCTGGTAACTCATCCTCTTCTTCTCATTCCAACGGTAAGAAGAAGAGGCACTGTAATTACTGCAGGAAACCTGGCCATAAAATAAATGAATGTCAAAAGTGCATTGCTTCAGAAAAGAGAAAAAAGCGGGAGAGTCATACAGTTCCTCATGCTTTGTTGCTCCAGAGCATTCTCTGGAGGCAGCCACATTGCTCATGATGATTGGGCAGTTGCTGTGACTTATCATTCTCCTCCTATTGAGCATGATGGATGCTTCCAATCGCCTTTTTAGTCCTTGATTCTCTACATAATCATAGGTTGCTATATCCCTTACTGGCTGAACATGTGCAACCATGATCTGTAGGAGGGGTATTGTTGGCACTTAGGCCCTGGTATGCCCCTATGGGCTAGTTACGATACATAGTAACTTCTTCAATATTGCTTATTCGATCGGTGGTTGAGGTACTTCGCGTTGATTGACTTCCCAATTGGTCGTGGTACCTGAGGCTTCTACTTCAATATTGGTGACTCTTCTTTCGGCATTTTGAGAGTCATCATGTAATTGCTCCATGTAGCTACCCATGGACTTCACCGACACATATTTTGGGGCATTCCTACCTAGCGCTTCATTGACATCGTCATCGTTTCGTAGGGATGTGCACACATGTGTAGTGGCTACTTGAAGGACATCTTTTATCATAAGAGATCTATTTTTTATTACAACATGCTTGATGTTATTTTGGGGTCCTCTGCCCTGGGTAGTCCCCCTCAAATGATATGCATTAAGAATTTTTTGGTTTTCATTAAGTCTAAAGGTCCTTTTTTAAAAAAAGGTCCTCTGCCTTGTATAGTCCTCCTAAAAAGATGTATTGGTTTTCCTATTTTTTGTTGTGTGGCTTTCTAACATGTCCTGTTATGAAGCCAAGGGGGGATGTACTGTGGGATCCATATGTATTGGCTTTGATAGGTCTCGTTATCAGGCTTGGCTTTGATAGGTCTCGTTATCAGGCTTGGCCGAGTTTCAGGATTTTGGTGTATTCCTAGACTTATGAGCTGGTCATGTAGCCATGCTATAACGTGAGCCTCTGAGCATGTTGAGTCTCAAGCCATGAGAGTGCTTGGATCAACCTTTGAACACGCTCAAACTTTAGCATCTGAGTTACATAGGGTGCATAGTTTGATGACTGTCATTGTCATGTTCTGTTCTTGGTTCCATTCTAGTAGTCTCTCACCTTGCCTTCATGGGGGGGTGTTGGAATATGAAGCCAAAGTGAGTCAAAAATGAGTATTCTAGGTGTCTAGGGGGTGTTTTATAGTCTAGTGAGTTCTAGACATGCCACATGTCATATTGGGAGTTATCCCATATACACTATGGCTTTCTAGATTCTAGTGTCACACTATATAGTGTTGTACTTGTCTTGAGTTTTTTTATATCAGTCAACATCAAGCTCTTTGGTATCATGTGAGTACTTGTCCATTGCTTTCATTTTCTTTCCATTTCATTTCCATTATGCTTGTTATCTTTCCTTTCCATTCCTAGTGTTAGCTTGCTTCTCTCCCTACCACTATGATTTTTCAACCCCCTCATAGCCCCTCCCCTCTATTCCTCCAGCCCCCCTGCTTTAGTAACCCCACCTCTTTCACTTGCCCTGTCTCCCCTCCCCCCCCCCAAAAAAAAAAGCCCCTCCTCCCTCTTCCTCTCCGCTCTCGCCTTGTTGCCTATGCCCTTTATAGGCCCCCTTCTTCCATATCCTCCCCCTCTTCTACTCGCCCCCCGCCCCAACCTTGCTGCCATATACCCCCACCCCTTGCTGTATATCCCCTTACAATCCTTCCTCCCTCCCCCTCTCAGCCCCCCCCCCCCCCCCCTTTCTCTTTCACTCGTCCCCACTTTGCATATTCCCCCCCCCCCCCCCTTCCTTGTCCTCTCAGCCCCCATCCTATTGCCACACCCCTTGTGTCCGCCCCCTGCCCCCCGCCCCGTCCCCCCTTCTTCCTCAGCTCCTATGCTGCCACATGCCGGCCTAAGTTCAGTCACATGTCTCTGAGGATCGGGAGAAGACATGTTAGCAGCAATTGCATGCAAAGGAAGAAACTGCACAGGCTGAGATGCAGCAGCAAATGAAGATTAAAAAGTATTTTGGACCAGCAATTTAGGGGAGATCTAATGTGGATTTGATCTCCATTCACTTGAAGTACATTATCATGATGTTTGCAAATACATTCAAGGTGATTATGTTAACTTGAGTACCTCCAACAAATACTCATGCTGCAGATCTCTTCACTAAGGCTTTACTTGCGAACAATTTAATTCTTTTTCAAAGCCATCTAGCATTGACTCCCTTCAAAATTTTATTTGAGGGAGATAGGATAGATGAATGCGGCAAGGATTTTTTGGGCTCTTCTATAAGTTTTTCCTTGTTTGATAAGTTGAGAAGAATGCCAAGAAAAAGCTTCAAGTGTACTTGCCTTCTAATAAGGACTAATATGTAAAGGATTGATCCATGTGTAATCTATCTCTTGAGGATTTTTGTACTGATAGGTGGAATGGAAGGCTTTAGAGAAATCTATTTAGATGCTTGTAGACTAAAGCACATTTGGAAAGTACAGCAAATATGCGAGCCTCTATAACAGCTCTATACAAGAATTTCCTTATATGCATCATTTAAGTGTAAGAGAGCTTGCAATATTTTTAATTCTATTGTGTACATACCTTGTGTACATACCTTATCCTTAACTGCTGCTTGTCTCTTTGTTTCAAGCTTTGAGCTCCTTACATTGTTGTCTTGGTATAGAAGTATGGAGAAATAAAACAACCACGTGTCTACATAGTTCAAATATGAGAAATAAAACAGCCATGTTTCTTACAAAGTCCGAGTACATGAAGGAGCTTGTGGAAATGTTTGATATGATTGATTTAAAGCCTGTAAGTACTGCAATTGACCCAAAAAAAAAAATCACTTTTTCCTAATGATTCAAATGTTGATGGTACGATTTCAGATAGCTTGTGTGCAATAGACCCATATAAAAGCTCCAATTCTTTGTACGTGCCTTCTCGTGGACATAATGATAATGTAATTGTATGTGTCTAGTTCTTGTATGCAACACTGGATTCTTTGCAATCTGAAGAGAGCTTTGATAAAAGTAAAAGATGGAAGTTGGATCGTGCTGAATTTCAACATTTTGATGAAGCAACCTCCTCAACCATACACATGCACATGCTGCATTCTACTTTGCATTAGTTGAGTATAAATTTAATTGGACCATTTCTTACTCTTCCATGCAAGAGCACCCACTCTAAGAGAAAAAAACATGAGCTGAAACTGATTTTCTATCATTTACCTTTGCTGCCCGATCAGCACCACAAAAACTTTACCAAACAAATCCGCTTGTAGACACATACTCATACTATAATAGTACGTGCGTTTGTTAAATCTCAGCACGGGTAGTACACGATTAATTACCAGATATTCTCAGTAAACTATTCAGTAAAGCTAAGCTTAATTACTTCAGAGAAATGATGGGTGTGAGGGAGAATAGCTGATCATAAAGGAGGAGAGTTGAAGGATGTAATATTTCCAGATATGCAGATAATTGGCAACTGGTTTTCTTCAGTATAGAGCTTTACGGTGATATGCATTATGTCTTTGTTTTGTCCATTGTGTATTGCGATATTTTAGTATTTATCCAAAGATTGGTCAGTTTTTAGATAGATTTTTAGTGAGTTAGATTGATGGGAAGTGATGGATTAATATTTTGGTTGCGAATTCAGTCTATATATGTTAGTCCACCCCTCTCTCCTACCCAATGCCATCATGTCTCTCAATAATCTGTGCATGCACTGCATACACGAATGATTGAATGCAGTATGATTTTGTTTTTATTATAATCATCAATGATAAATCCCAATTATAGTACCAATCTTTATGTATGTTTTAGAAACAATACTGACTGTGAATTTTCCATCTCTCACCTACTTCATAGTTAGCTGGAAGCTATAGCTTATTTTTTGGTAGAAGGCCATGACATGTGAATGATTTGACTGTTAAGTTGCTTGTATTGTCTATATATTCTCTAGTTGCTGGATATTGCTGGATGTTTCTTCGAACTTCAGCACTTGTTTTTCCTCATGTTGGTTTCTCAAAGATAGTTTAGTCTTCGTATGAGATACCTAGCATCAATTATGGTCCAAATTGTGCAGTGATCATTGGAGAAAGAATATACCTGTTCTTGCAAGTCTGCACAGGGTTTATGCCATTGATCTTCTTGGCTATGGCTATTCTGACAAGCCTAACCCCAAGAGTGCTCCTCCCAATACAATATATAGCTTTGAGTCCTGGGCAGACCAAATCCTTGAATTTTGTTCAGAAGTAGTGAAGGACCATGCATTTCTTATTTGCAACTCTGTTGGAGGTGAGTCTTCCTATTTTGCAGCTTACAAGTAGATAGTTTGATTGCAATCTTTGTATTCCTGGATGGGTTCTATCAAGTTTTATAATACTTTAAATGGTATAAGCTCTGTGTGTGTGTGTGTGTAGAAAAACATAAATAAAGAAAGGTTTACAAGCATCCCTACTTCTATTTTTGTATATATTGAGGCATCCAAAATCATGTTTATGCATTTTTCAGCGGGTATACTTATAGGGAAGGTTAATTTGTGTCACACAATCAAATTTTATGAGAAAAATTCATGTGTCAGCTTGTGCAATGTAATAGGAAACATGATGGGTGAAATCATAACACAAGCAAAAGCTAAGGGGAGTAACATGGAAGGAGGGAGTGTGGGGAGGGGAGGAGGGAAGTCATATGGGCTGTCATGATTTTATACAAGAGGCTTATTTACAGCTTAGGGCATGTTTTGAGGACGTAAATAACATCATTGGTGTGAAGCAGGATGCCGTATTTCTTCTACCCTCTCTGGGGTCTGCATTAATGCTGGTTTCTTTGATTGATGCTTGGGAAGGACAGGGTTGAGCTTTGGCATAGACTCTGTTTTCCATCCGGCTGTATGTTGGTGACTTAGTGTTGATCATAGCAAAGTGGTTGGAGGGACAACTGGCAGCTCTGCAAGTGACAACAACTGGGAATGAAGTTTAACATTGGTTCTGCCAAGATATGACTTATGATCATCAAGACTAACTAGGTTCAGGTGTAGCATTTTTCCAGGTTAGCCAACCACGCTCTATGGGTTTGCCTACATAAAATTTGCCACTACAGTGCGGTAAGAGCACAAGGCTAGCAAGTTTGTTATGTATCAAACGAAAGTCTGTTACATGATATTATGTGAAAGGTGCCTGAATTATCTCTCTAGATAATGGAAGGTTCACCACATTTGACCACCTTAAGTAGCAAGTATGCAATATAGGGAGGTGATGGACTTTTCTTTTGCAAACTCACATTTGACTACCTTACAGTAGCTAATGCATCCTGGCACCAAGGGGAGTTGTTGAGAGTTGTGGTGCCATGAGCACATAAATAGAGGCAAAGGTATGACTAAAGGTACGAAGCAACTCTCTCTCTCTCTCTCTCTCTCTCTCTCTCCAAACAAGGAGCTCCACCATGGCCCTCCAAGGAGCAAAAGTAGAGAAAGATAAAAGCATAGGCAGCAGTACAAGAGCCGAAGAGGCAAGTTCTTCTTCTTTACCCTTAACATCTCCTTCCCCACCACCTCCAACGACCTCCCTTGCCTCCACCCCAACCCTTTCCTACCCATCTACTTTACTCAATCCTCCTGTGGCTCCGACCCCATCTCCTTTACTTCCATCTCCCCCATCACTTCCGGTTACCTCCCTTGCCTCAATCCCAACCCTTTCCTACCCACCCCCTCTACTCAATCCTCCTCCTCTCCCTCCTTCAGTTTCACCTCCTCCTCTTGCTCCCGTTCATTCCTCCCTAGCCCTTTCCCTTGCTTATTCCTCCCCTCTCTTAGTCCCTACCCATCCTCTTCCTTCCTCTTCCTCCTCTCCCCTAGTCCCTACCCATCCTCTTCCTTCCTCTTCCTCCCCTTCCCTATTCCCTACCCAGCCTCCTCCCTCCTCTTCTTCCCCTCCCCTAGTCCCTACCCAGCTTCTTCCCACCTCTCCCCACCGACCCTCCCTTTCAGCCCCTTCCTCCCCTAGTGTAGGCTCTTCTTCGGTCCCTGACTCCCTACTTCCTTCTACCGGATCTCTCTCTTCAGGACCTCCATTTTCTGCACCCCTCCTTTACTCACCTTCTTACCCTCTTACCCCCTCATCCTTGTACCCCCTCTCCCCTTCACCCTCCACAGCGGAAGCAGTCCTGGCAGATAATCTGCGATTGAGAGATTTAGTTATGCAGTGCATGGAGACTTGCAGACTTCAGGTTGCTTAGATTCAGTCTCTCACAGCACAGATACACACACTGACTGATCAGCTATCGACAGTTGAGAGTCATAGATCTGATCAGGACTCCCATATTCGCCAGCTTCATACCAGAGATATTGATCGGGACATCCAGTTACGGACACATGCTGAGCGCATAGTGCAGCTAGAGGCACGCATTCAGGAGCATGTTGTGGCATGCGATGATCGCCTCCAGCAGCTGCATGTAGCTCCTCCAGCTAGTGCAGCAGTTGAGGAGAGGTTGGCCACACTGCAGACAGAGGTACAGAAGACCTCAGAGTGGGTGGACGTTGTGCGTAGAGCCCCACAGGCCCA
This sequence comes from Dipteris shenzhenensis, assembly GCF_047967505.1. Classification (NCBI taxonomy): domain Eukaryota; kingdom Viridiplantae; phylum Streptophyta; class Polypodiopsida; order Gleicheniales; family Dipteridaceae; genus Dipteris; species Dipteris shenzhenensis. Next base: position 34,047,944 of record NC_141606.1, on the reverse strand, counting down.
GCAGACCACAGTCTCTGAGACTATTGCCGAGAGTCAGCGGCGAGCTCAGAAGGCCCTCAACATCCGCATCCGCGGAGTTGAGCGATCAGATACGAGATCAGCTATGGATCAGGCGACAGATTTCATATCTGGGACACTCGGAGTTCAGGATCATGGCATAGTAGCTGCATATCGAGTGGGCCGGGATCTAGTACGGCACCAGCCACTTATCATCAGATTCAGAGATGCTGAGGCCCGTCTCACAGTATTACGAAGGAGATCCAGATTGAGGGACCATCCACAGATTCACATGGATGAGGACCTTACAGCTCTTCAGTGGGAGGAGCATAGACGTCTCATTGCACAGAGGGATGTTGCCCGTCGTGAGGGCAAGTGGGCCATGATCAGAGAGGGCAGACTTTTGATAGGAGCTATGCGATCTAGACCGGCTGGAGCCCACAGTTGACGACACGAGGCCTATGGGACACGTAGTCTGCCAGATAGCTTGAGTTTCACAGTTTGGAACTGTAATGGTTCCCTCACAGCTCAGCCTGGCAACTTACGAGAGGCCTTTTTTGATCAGGACATCGTCTTCTTTACAGAGACCCATGAGAGCCCAGAGAGAGGCTTGCCGCAGGTGACAGGGTATGCTTGTCTTTCGACAGCAGACTAGACGATCAGGAGGAGTCAGAGGATCTGGCGGTGTGGCAGTTCTTTATAGAGAGCATCTCAGATCGATACTCACAGTCATGAGGAGAGACCATCGGGCCAGATATCTTTGGGTACGGATCAGGAGACCCCCCCTGAGAGACTTGTTTATTGCAGTATGCTACTTTCCCCCGAGACAGTCTCGTTATGCCTCAGATGGACCAGGACAGTCACCTTTTGAGGATTTGTCAGCCGATGTATTGGAGTACTCACGCCGCGGAGAGGTCATCCTTTTAGGAGACTTCAACGCGAGGACATCAGACAGACAGGCAGAGATTTTGGACTTTGCTGAGGATCCAGTCTTAGTTCCAGCTGCCCCAGATGAGAGTTTTCCACGCTTATCTTCAGATAGAGGGGTAGAGGTGACAGATCAGGGACATCGCCTATTGGAGCTTCTCTCATCGCACGGCATGGTCATTTATAATGGACTTCGACAGTGGCCGCATTCATCCACAGCCACATGTTTTCCCTTCGCGGGTGGTGGTACGAGCGTCATTGATTACGTCTTGGGTCCCCCGACTTTAATCCCTTTTGTACATAACCTCACAGTCGACCCTTTTATGCCTTCAGCCGATCATGCACGTCTGCACTTTATTCTTACCCAGATTCCTCATGCCCCCCCTTCTAGACATCATGAGCGTGAGCCATACTATGAGGTTCATTTTGACCACCAGTTTGATGATATTTATAGCCAGCACCTGAGTGGTCTTCTCCCTCCGCACCTTCTCGCGATGCCCTACCCGCCACACAGGATCGGTGGGACCTTGTACATACCTCCATCATCTCGGCAGCCCACAAGTCCTTCCCCGTCACTTGCCACACATCCAGTCCTCCACCAGTCGATCTTGTGCCTTGTAATGGATGGTATGATGAGGAGTGTAAAGAACTCCGCAGGAAGCTTCGCCTTGAGACACAGGATAAGTCTCCCCTCCTCATTGAGACCAAGAAGAGTTACAAGCGTTTGGTGCGACACAAAAAGTGCCAATTTCTAGCCCGGAATGAGGAGGAGCTGAGAAGTTTACTTTTCAGCTGTGATTCCAAGGAATTCTGGAAGAAATTCCTTCGCTTGAAATCTCAAACTCCTCTTACAGACCCGCAAGTTTGGCTTGCCTATACTTCCACTTTATATGATATTCCAGACCAGCCACAGATCGACTTATCCCATGTGCCTAGACCCACCTCCTCTGCCTTATTCTCATCCAATAATGTCCGAGCAGCAGCTCATCGGCGTTTGAAGACTGGGAGAGCTAAGGACCAATGATGGATTGCAAGCGGAGTATGTAATCCATGGGATTGATGCCTTAGCTACAGTCCTCTCCCGTCTTTTTAACGAGTCCATTTGTACAGGTCTTCCACCTAGTTGGCTAGAAAATACTATAGTACCCATACACAAGTCGGGGGATCCTTTGGAGGCGTCGAACTACAGGACCATTATGATTGGCCATGTCATGGCCAAGATTTATGCGACCATTCTAGAAGGACATATAAATGACCATGCCGAGGCGACAGGCATGAGAGCTAGAGGGCAGGCAGGATTTCGTGCAGAGCACTCGACTCTAGATCATATCTTCACACTCAGGGCTTTGATTGAGGAGGCGAAGTCACGTAAGCAACGGCTCTATTGTTGCTTCGTGGACTTCAGAAAGGCATTTGACACTGTGCCGCGTTTCAGACTCTTCCAGCGACTTCGTGACTTGGGATTCAATGGGGAGATTCAATGGGCGATCATGGCCTTGTATGAGAGAGTCGCAGGTAGAGTCAGGACACGGGCGGGGCTGTCGGCGGAAGTACGCAGAGTACGATAGGGGTGAAGCAGGGGTGTCCTTTGTCTCCGACACTCTTTGGTCTCTATATCGATGAGTTAGAGATGTACATACAGACGATGGGTGGTACAGGTTCTTTACTGGCAGGATCCACGATACCGATTCTCCTCTATGCAGATGACGTGGTTCTTATTTCTTCCTCCCAGCAGGGTTTACAGGCACATCTCCATGCACTCCACAGCTTTTGTCAGGACAGAGGGTTGTCTGTAAACCTTGGGAAGACCAAAGTCATGGTCTTCAACACGTCATACCAGGTTTATAGGAGAGGCGAGTTCTCTTTCACATTTGATGGGCAGGAGGTGGAGCTAGTCAGGGAGTATACATATTTGGGTGCCACATTTAGAGGTCCAGTCTTCACCATGACGCATGCAGCACGAGATAGGATCAGTAGAGGGTATGCCGCCTTGGCTCTTCTCGAGAGGCAGTGTGCACAGTCACATTTTCAGCATCCCGACACGAAGTCCTTACTTTTCGATACGCTGGTGAGACCTGCAGTCATGTATGCTAGCCCCTTTTGGGCAGGAGATCTCAGTGTTGCAGATTGGAGACGAGTAGGGAGGTTACAGATCATCATGTTCTCCAGATTGATCAAAGCGAAGCCCACGGTACCACATCAGATTACGTTCGCAGAGTTCGGAGCTACACCCCTAGCGCTAGATGCAGCATTTCAGTCAGTTACATACTTGCATAGGATCAGGGCGCTCGGAGACTCAGCAGCAGGCAGAGCACGATTACCGTGGCTAGCACTAACATCCTCGCAGATGTTAGCGGAGAGAGGTCATACTTTTTGTTGGTACCACACACTCTCCACATGGCTCACCTCGCTGGGCTTGGATATGGATAGGCTGCCACCATTTCGATACAGCATAGATGCCCCTCGCCTCCCTCTCACTCGACATGAGCTCAGCCAGGTTATCAGGGCAGATTTGTTGCAGCTACACACGTTTCGCACTTGGGTTCATCCCACGGAGCTTCCTACGAAGATGGCCACATATCGTGACCATTTTCTCAGGATTTCAGAGGATGGCTTCATCATATCCCCAGGATATATCGGCGTTCATATGTCGCACTCACTCAGGATTGCCTTGGGCCAGCTCAGGGTATCTTCCCACAGATTAGACGTTGAGGCCGGCAGGATGCGTCGTACAGCTACCGGACATAGACCCAGGCGAGAGACTAGGATATGCCCTTGTTGCACTATGGGGGAGGTGGAGACTGAGGAGCACTTTGTTTGCAAATGCCCTTTATATTATGAGATTCGTGGCAGATTTCACTGTTTATTTGGGCACGGATTTGGACCTCTCTCTCGGATTATGGAGTATGAGGATCAGTATTGCTTAGCGTTGTTCATCAGGGAGATCACCAGATACAGAGAGAGATTCCTCAGAGAGCACCGTCGCATCCCTGCCAGAGACCTGGTTATTCATGAGGAGCAGGACGAGGCGCAGGACCATGAGCACAGAGATAGCCCATCTTGCCAGAGAGCACCGATGGTTCCACCCCGAGGATGTACATATGACATGATCCGGCAGCACCGCAGGATGATCTTACACAGAGGCCGTACCCGTCGCTTTATTTCTAGACGACGGAGGATGATGGCAGATTTTCGGAGGAGATTGCTCCATGGAGACTTGGCACCGCCACCAGCTTTGGATCACAGACCCCTTAGGGAAGACGATGTTCCTCATATTTCATATTTTACATTTTGTATCTAGTCATTTTTGGTACTCTATTTAATTTCATTTTGTATCTAGGATTTTTGTAGCCATTTTTGGCATCTTAGCGGTATTACGATGAGGCCACCTAGTTGGCGCATCGTTGATGATGTATTTTCCTTTCGGATGATTTTGTGTCCCATAGGCCATGTATGGCCTTCCGTGGACCTTTAATAAAATTTCTTTCTTTCTTTCTTTCTTTCTTTCTCTCTCTCTCTCTTTTGGACGTCCTTTAGTAAGTACTGGATTTGCCCAAGAGACTCTGCCGGTCTTTAGAAACCCAGTATAGCTGCTTATGCTTGGGCGCTGAGGACGACACAAGTTTTGCTTTGCTTGCTAAGTATGTCTTCCTTTGTTTTTCATTAAAGTTTTTGTTTACCTCTATTTTTTCTTCTCTTTCGTTTTGTCTTTTATTTCATGTGTAGATTTTTCGTCTTTGGAACAACAAAAACATCTAAATTTGTATGATTGGACATATTCTAGTCTTACAAAGGTATGTATAGTCCTGTTCATTAGTTGGAGAGCTCCATCTATGCTTTCACAAAAGTCTCCTCAAAGTCAATGCCATGTTGCTGAGCATAGCCTTTCACAACAAGGCAGGCTTTGTAGTGGTCTACGTTGCCATCAGTTTTCTGCTTCAACTGATAAACCCACTTTGTGCCTATTGCACGCTTGCCAGGAGGCAAGTCATACAACTGTTATGTGCCATTTTTGTGAATGGAATCAAGCTCTCATGGCATGCATCCTTTCCCTGCTATCAAATGCATCCCTATGGCATAGAGGTTCATCATTGCAAGCTATGGCAGTCAAAGCAACATCAAAGCAAATTGCCATGCATCTGTTGCTATGCACCCCTTGTGTGGATAGCCAAGGGTTAAGCTTGCTTGCTATCCCCAACAATATTCGAGAGCCCTCAAGACTATTTCCTGTTGTCTAATGAGAGCCCTCTCCTCTACAACTACCTGCTCAATAGCATGATTATCAAGTTGCTGGAAATTAGGACGAATACGGGCATCAATCTGAGGAGGCTGAGAATTGCTAGAAGCATTGGGATTTGAACCTTGCATTTGCTGTTCTAAATCTGTATTTGATTGAAAGAGACGTAGTAAGGAATCAAATACATTAGAGGCATATATAGATGGCTATTTTTTAAAGGCCATCCGAGGTAAAGCTGCATTCTTAGCAAAAACCACATCTTTGCTGACAATAAGCATTCTTGTGGGCTGAGAGCCTGGGATTGTTTTTGGATTGGAGGATATTGGGATGAAACAAGACTTAACTATTTCACCTTCTAAACCCTCCTTCTGCGCTGCACCCTGCTCCCGAGCTGCTCCTCCTCCTCCCTCACCATAGCCATCTCCTCCTCCTGCCTTCTTCCTCTGCCCCCATCCCCCTTGCCTTCCTCCATCTCCTCCGCCTTCTGCTCCTTATTCATCTCCGGCCATCTCCACCTCCTCCTCCTCCGCCCCCGCCTTCTTCCTTTGCCTCATCTCCCCCACCCTCCTATTATCTCTCCCTCCCACCACCTCCTCTGCCCGCCTCCAGCTCCTCCTCCCGCCTTCTCCCGCCTTCTTCTCCACCCCATCCCTTCTGCCCCCTTCCATCTCCTCCTCCTGCCTCTTTCTTCCCTACCTCCTCCTCCCCCACCTCCTTCTCCTCCACCTCCATCGCCCCCCCATCTCCCTTGCCTCCATCTCCTCCCCTGGCCTTCTTGCTTCCCCCCGCGGTCCCCTTCGTCTTCCTCCCCTACCAGCCCCCATCCTTCTCCGCCTGCTCTCTTTTGGAGCGTTTTTTTTCTTTTTTCCTATTTTCGCTCCTTCTTTTTTCTTTTTCCCTTTTCCGCCCTGCCTCTTTCTTCAAGGGCTCTCCCTAGCCTTTCTTGGGGTGAGGCAGCTTCTCTGCGCACCGTCCAGGAGGCTTTTTGTTTGTTTTTCCCTTCCTCGCAACGGGAGTTTTTGTGCTTGTTTGGAGAAAGAAAATCATGGTGGTGACCCTTGGTCTGGCCAAAGGGGCTCTATGGTAGCTCCCTCGAATCCCACAACCATTAAGGTTATCCTTTCTCCAGCCGACAAGCAACAGGTGCAGCATGTAGTCGAGTCACTTCAAGACAAGGCAGTTGTGGGCAAAATAGTGGGCCTCACTCCCACAAGGAGACAAGTGAGAGAGTGGATCCAGGTGAGCTGGACACTAGAAGGAGACCACATCCAGGAGGTCACCATCTATGGAAGAGGCGTCTTTCTCATCTAGCCGAGCTCTCCTACTACCGCCTTGACACTTGTGGAGAAGAGCCCCATCCTTCTTGGCATGCATCTGGTGTACCTTTTCCCTTGGCACCATGGCTTCACAATGGAGGACATGGACATGACACACCATATTTTCCGAATCCTGATGACGCTCCACTTCCCGAGGCTCCCAAAGGGATACAAAGCCACTCTTCACTCCATTAGTAGAGCATTTGATATGGTCCTAGAGTCCCAACCAGATTCAGCAGCTGTAGTGGTAGCAAATGATGGGGTCCCCAGGATCAAATTGGGTCCCTCCCAGAGTTGATCCTCCTCAAGAACCTTAAGGGGGTACACTTCGTCTAAGAGTGGAGGTCTCTAGTTTACCAGGACAAACAGTGTCTTCGTTGCAGGCAAATGGGCATCTAGCCCGAAACTGCCCTCGTGGTTAGGGACGGAGTCCTCCCCCCCACCCCTGCAGGACAGGCAGGGTCAGCAGGCCAGAGCCTAGCACCCCTTCAGACAGGAGCAAGACCCCTTAGGTGACACCTTCATAGGGAGAGTGGACCCAGGTGTGAAAAAAGAAAAAGAAACGAAGTAAATTGGATCGAAAGCCCACAGACAACGGGATAGACGCAGGGAGAGAGAAAGAGAGAGAGAGAGAGAGAGCAGGACGAGAGGCACCCGTAGAGTATCAGCCGCAAGAGTCGTTGGTTCGAGACCACTCCCTCTTGGCAGCATGGGTCACGGTTCAGCCAGGTGATCCTCCATTAGTGGAGGTACAGCGACCACAGTCACCCTTGCATCAGTAGAGTGCCTCAGGAGCTCTTGACATTGCGATGGCAGCGGAGGGTAGCCCAGCAGCGGTTGAGAGAAGGGAATCCAGAGCCCAGGTGTGCTTGATCAGTAGCGCGGGCCTGTGACTGCCCCTATTCCCTCCTGCCCTCCTCCCCCTCTGGACCCCTCTCCTGCCGTCCCTCTCCTCCTGAGCTCCCCCCTCCCCCCCTCGCCACTTCTGCTATGGTCATCCTCACCACCCGCACCCCTCCCCCCGCCTCCCCCCTTTCCCCCCTCCCTTGGCCCCCGCCTCCCCCTCCATAGCAGCTTCTATCAGACCTGCCTCGGCTCCCTTGCCAATAGGCAAGGGCATGACCACATCCCCCTCCACTTCCTTGTCTCAGTGGCATGTCCCCCTCCCTTCTCAGCCCTTCCATTCCCGGGAAATTCAGAGTGAAGGGCCTCGTCCTCCCGATCAGAGACTCCCAAACTTCAGTCGGTGCATGTCATGCCATGGTCGCCAAACAAGGATTATCATGGTCTCATTCGACATCACTGCCCTGTATGGGTTGAGGTAGTGGATTTTTCGGATTATATGAGGGCTGAGTTACCAAGTCTGGCAGCTACTTTGGGGCAAGTTGTATGCCCACCCCGTCCTTCGGGTAATCGAAATCGGTTTTGTGTTCTTTGGGATACAGATCACCCAACCCCTCCTTCCATTGCGGTAGAGGTGGAGGATGTTCCCTTGGGAGAAAAATATTTTGATTTGAAATGGGGAGTATTTGTAGGTGCTTGCTTCACATGTCATAAGTTTGGCCACCTAGCCTCACAGTGCCCTGCAGTCCTGCATCAGCTCCCACCTACAGCTATTGCTCCAGAAAATACTTCCCCTCCAACTTATGGTCCGGGGCCTAAGTCTATGCCTAGCAAATTGGGTGACGTGGCATCTAAATCTGTCCCTCCCAAAGAAAATGTGGTTCAGGTGTCAGCCAAGCAAAAGGATAACGGAAAGGGCAAAATTTCAGAATCTCCTGCCTCTCCCCAAGGTGCCTGGCAGCAACCCAAAAAGGTATTTGCGCTCAAGCCACGACCGTTACAATCTTGCCATTGGGATGCCTCTACTTGCACCCCTGGTCATGCCTCTACCCCTGCTGATAGCCTCACCTCTCAACTGTGGGTTGATGTGCTCAAGAAGGGCATCCCTGTATGTGACAATGATGAGGATTATAGAGCTAATGATCCAAGAGGCCAGGTGGACCTTGATGTCATGGCTGAGGCCTGACAACTTCTACTTTTACTATGCTTTTTGGTTCGGCTGTACATATCTTCTATGTCTACTTCAATCACTTGTATTACATACAATGTTCAAGGTCTTTGTAATGTCAATAAGTGGAGACTTTTTTGGCACTATGTACATAGAATGCATCCCAATGTAATTTCTTTGTAGGAACACAACCAACACTTCTTGGCTGGCCAGCAAGGCCACTTCGCTGGTTATGACATATTTTATGCTGGTACAATGCACTTTTCAGGGATATGCATGCTGGTGAAACATGATATGCAGCCCACGGTTGCTTACAATGACCCCCAAGGTCGCTGGATGGTGATCAGATGCATCTATCATGCTGATCTTTATGAAATAGCATCTATCTATGCCTCTCAAACTTCTGCGACAAGAGCTCGAATGTGGGCCTCCCTCAAACAATATCCATGGCTGTCTAATGCCTTTTTGTGTGGAGACTTTAATAACTCGCTTGCCATTCAAGACAACACCACTCATCGTTCTCACATGATCCCCACTGAGCTTCGACATTGGGAGGATATGCTTTCTTTCTTGCATGCAAAAGATTTATGGCTCTCAACAAGGGATAGAGATATGGGCTATACATACCGTCACAATGCCTTTACTCATGACAGATGGTATTTGTTGCATGCTCAGCAGTATGCTAGTTTCACATGTGCACTATGGGTTGATCATTCCCTTTTGCTATCTGATCACTTTCCAGTATGCTTGACATTATCTATAGCACGTTTGACAGATGATATGCCTTTTTTTGGTCGTCGCCTACTCCATGTTAATAGTGCTTATTTGCTTCATCAACAATTTCAGAACATGGTGAGAGTGGCTGTCCGCCCCCTCCTCTTACATGCTCAGGAGGACATGGATTTCGCTTGGATCAGTCTTGCCCATCGTTTGTAGGCTGTTATTCAAGATTATGGACGGAGATACATGGGAGACCTCAGGCTTAAGCTGAAATGGTCTCAATCTCACAAGCAACAAATGGATGTAATCAGCTCTTATAGGCAGCTCACCTCCTCTGAACAGGATTCAAGGGCTGCTCCTCCAAAGCCTTCTTCCAAAGCCTGCATGCGGATAGGCGAAAGGAGGATATTTGCAGGATCAAGCAAGATGATGGCACCTGGACTACCTCCAAATCAGAATTGGAATTGCAATGCTCTAGTCATTTCCGGCATCTCTTTTCTCCTCAGCCTGATCATTCAATGCAAGTGAATGTAGCTAGGTCTCAATTTCTTATGCATGTTCAGCCTATATTGTCTCTGGAACAGGCTCATGAATTGGAGCAGCCCTTTATGCTTAATGAACTGGATGATGCTTTGAGTCATTTACATAAAGGCAGCTCTCCTGGTTGGGATGGATTGACTGTTAAATTTTTCCGTGCATTTTGGGGTGATCTCAAGAACACTCTGCTTCTTATGATCAATCATGCTTGGGCAGAACAATCTCTTCCTCCTTGGAAACATGGCTTTGTCAAATTGATCCCCAAAAAAAGGTTGTGTGAGACAATGGCTGATTGGCGGTCCATATCTCTTATGCCAGTCATTTACAAACTCATTGCCAAAATGATTGTCCTCAAGATTCGATTTATCTTGCAAGCAGGAATTCATCCCAGGCAGTATGGGTTTGTTCCCAGAAGACAGATTACTAACAATATCTCCAATGCTTTGCTTGCAATTGAGTATGCCAAATATTCTAAACACGATGTTCTCATTCTGCAAGTGGACATTGTGAAAGCATTTGATACTGTCCATTGGGATTTTATTTCTCAGACTATGCATGAATTGGGATTTGGCCCTCGGCTGGTCCATATTATTTATTGGCTCTATTCGCATGCCACCGCGCAATGTTTGCTTGGTGGTGGGTTGTCAAGAACATGGACTATGACCCACTCAGTGAGACAGGGTTGCCCTCTTAGTTCGCTATTGTATGCCATTGCTACTCATCTATTATTGTTGCATATGGACCATCTTGTAGATACAGGACAGCTTCATGGCTTGCAAATTCCAGGGGCACAGCCGTTTCTTGTGCAGGCATATGCTGATGATTCATATTTCATGCCCAAGAATTCTCAAAATGATCTCTCTCATTTGATGCATACTCTGAAAGATTTTGGCATAGCTGCTGGACTGCATATTAACTTTCAGAAATCAAATCTTCTAGCATTGAAAGAAGCTGATTGGCACGCTCTTCTCTGGCCAGGCCACATTTTCTCTTCCTACACTATTGTGAGGCATTTAGGGTATCCCATTGGCTGGAATATCACCCCTCAACAACAGCTCAAATGGGTGCTTCAAAAGATAAACAAGAAGCTGGAATAGTGGCATTTGTCCACTTGGCCTCTACATGTTCGACTTAGGATAGTACAGGCTATCATTATGGCATATGTGTAATTTTATCTGCCTCTTCTTCCCTGGTCTTTTAAGCATTTGGCTTCCTATATGTCTCAAGCTATGGAGATATTTTGGAAAAGCAAATCTCACAAAAAGGCTTTGCGACTACTTCCCATGCAGTCCGTTTGTTCTCCTAAGACTCATGGGGGACTGAATATTCTCAATCTTCAGTTTCATATGTTGGCAAGAAAGAGCACTATGATTGCTGATTTTTTACAGCAAAAACAGCCATGGGCTATTATGCTAGCAGTATGTGTGGAAACATGACGTCCCATGCATATGGGCATTGGATTACAGATCACTGGGAAGCAGTCATGACCACATTTCAGGGGAAAATTCCTGGTTGTCCTGTTTCTACTGCTTTTATTCATGATTGGAAGAGAATTCTCTCTTATGCTAAATGGTCAGGTGCTTCTTCCCATCATGGTAATTCTCTTCGCTTGGGAAGCATCCATTGGAGCAAGGTGTTTGAATCGCCTCTTGCTTTACAGGCTCCTATTAAAGCATATAATCTTATGAAATTGGGCATAAGATTTGTCGGAGATGTTGTGGATCAACACGGTTATGTGCTTTCATTTCCACAAGCTTGCAGGACATTCCCCTTGGGTCTGCATCATAGGCCCATTTGGAGAATACTTAAAACTATGTTGCAGCCATTTGTTCCTATTCCTCCACTATTTGTATAGGACAGATTACTGGACTGGAATCTGACTTCCTTATCTCCCGCTACCTGTTCACTTTCAATGCATAATCTGGCCTCCTCGATGATTTACAGATTTCTTTCCACCGCTATGGATTGATAAGCAATCCAACACTCTTTGGAATTTGGATAGGCCTTTATCTTGGTGGCAATCACAACTCAAGAAAATTTGGAAAGCTAAATTGCCATTGAAACAGAGGCTTTTCTTTTGGAGATGTATAGTGGGAGCTTTTTCCATTGGGGTGAAATTGGCAGCACATCACATTGCTTCCCCTTCCTGCCCCCGTTGCTCTCATCACCGAGAGACAGTTCCCCATTTGTTATCGTCTTGCCCGCACTCTCAGATATTGATCACTCATGTCTCTCATTTGCTGCAGCTTCGGTTTCCCTCTATCAGATTCGGGAAACTCTTCTGGATGTTTGGATGCTTCTCATCTCAGATGTCTCCATTCCTCCTTTTCTTTCACTGGGCTCGTTTTTGGGTTTTATGGACTATTTGGACACAGAGATTGCATTCTAGGATGGGACAACAGTTTCCTCAGGCATATGCTTTCTTCAGAATGTCCCTCAAGCAATCTTTATACCGACAGTTATGCTGCGAGAGACTTGGATGCTACTAGCCTTGAAGTGTTTTCTGACTATTTTTGAGTTATTCCATTAGGCTCTCTTTTGGAGTCTAATGTCATGTACATTGATTTCATGTTAATAATATAGTTACTGGTTTCACAAAAAAAAAAGTGTGTGTATGTGTGTGTGTGTGTGTGTGTGTGTGTGTGTGAGAGAGAGAGAGAGAGAGAGAGAGGAGGAGGGGGAGGAGGAGAAAGAGAGAGAAGAAAAGAGAAGAGTGAGTGAGTGAGAGAGAGAGAGAGAGAGAGAGAGAGAGAGAAAGAATAGAAGTGTGTGTGCATTTATTTATTTATTCATTCATTGTAATATTTATTTATTTATAAATATATCTTCATGCTAACAATCGCACAGAGTGTGTGTGTGTGTGTGTGTGTGTGTGTGTGTGAGAGAGAGAGAGAGAGAGAGAGAGAATATATATTAAATATTCTGTAATATATTATATATAATAATATACTACATATATATATATATATATATATATAGAGAGAGAGAGAGAGAGAGAGAGAGAAATTTTATCAGAGTCTTTGGAAGACCGATGGGTCTATGATCATAGACCCAAAGAAAACCTGATACAAATCACAGTAAGGGTGGAGTTACTAAAACGAGCATCATCACCCGTGCTAAATCCTAAGTCTGATCATACATAACCAAATACATCTGGGTGTGACAATGAAAAGAAAAAAGACTGGAGCAGAGCGGAATCCTCCGTATGTCATGTCCCCCTAGCTCGTGCATAGCCGATGATGGGACGCTGGTGTTCGTCAAGGGGTGCCGTGCGTCTCGGTCTCCTGGATGAGGCTCGACGCAAGACCAGGGCCACCGTGACTCTCGGGGACGTATCCTAGGTCTAAACAATGACAGGAGGTCCCCCAGAGTGATCTGGGTGTCCCCTCGATGTCTCGTGTGTCGTGCTGCAGTTGTTGGGCCGGGGTCTCTCTCATGTTTGCGGCTAGAGACTGGACGATCAATGTCACTCTGTGATCCTGCTCTAAGAGGTGTCTGATGGTGTGGCCAAGCCCCGTTGCCTGAGTAAGTACTCTCTGTGTCGGACCCCCTCGTGAATGAAGGTCGTGAATCTAGGTAGGAGAGGAATCGTGAAAGGAGCCTGGAGCTGTCTCTTAAGAGACAGTGATAGCAACCTCGGATTTCGTAGTACACTGGGCACTTGAAAATAAAATGCTCCTCCGACTGAACCTCCTAACAGTCGCACAATATGCATATGCGATGCTCCCTAGGGATCCCCTCTGCTCTGCCGCTCTCTATGCGGAGGCGGTGTGATGATACTTGAAATTGTTCGATGGGGATCCATAGTAAGTGAGGCATATGAAGCTCAGTGTACGCCGGTGGTGTGATGAATCCCTCCTTCGAAA